>NW_028275946.1:0-153705 GCF_052056855.1 Sturnus vulgaris
GAGAAGTTGTGGATGCCCCATCATTGAGAGTGCTCCTTATCAGTTTGGCTAGTCTTGAGCAATTTGATCTACTGTAAGATCTACCTGGCAAGGAAGTTGGACTACATGATCTTTAATCACAGACTGTTGTATGATTCCGTGGAAGACAGAATGCAGTAAAGTTCATATTTCAGATTTTGGCGCAGACATATTTATTTTTTCTCACTTTATGCATCATTGCAATGACAACTTGTTAGCTTCTGAAATGATTAGCTGAGATTGATTTCCTTCCTTAGTTTCATTTTCTCTGTTATTCCTTCACTCTTGGACTTTTTTTTTCACTAGATTCCCTCTTTCAGTAAACTGCCCTTAAGTATCACTTTGCTCCCCACCTGGCTTTTTTTTTTTTTTTTCAATGACACCTTTTCACTGGTTCGTTTTGGGCCTTTGCTGCTTGAAGTCCAGCAGCCTCCTTGTCTGAGCATTACGGAGCTTTCTTTACAGCTTCATCACTATGCAAAAAGCCATAAATTACTGTGTTCCATCTCACATACCATCAAGTATCACACTAATATTCCCTCTGCTGAATAGCTGGTTGGTTTACATAGACCAGCCAAATACCAGGAAATCCAGATGGCAGCAAGAATCTTGTAGACTACTCCCGCTGTTCATTTAAATTCTGGAGAAGTCACGTGAGGTATCACATTCTCTTGAAAGAAGTGTCTATCATCTCGGACATTCTAGAATGGGCTATTAATATTGTCATGAGTTTCTGGCTAGACTTTTTAGTATGCAAATTCAAATTCAAATGATCTGAAATGATAGAACTTCAAGAAATTTTTTTTCCCAGAATCGAAGTATGATGGAGTTCCATAGGGAGAATCTTAATCTTAGTTATTCTATTCCATCTCACATCATGGCTGGGGGAAGGGAGAAGGGAGTATCTTTGGGGGACAATGGGTTCCGGTGTAGTCAGTAAGCTGGGCAGAGGAGCCATCAGGTATTTTCTGTTGTTGGGCGGTGGGGGGGGGGGGGATTCGTGTGAACTCTTCCTTTCTTGTACCCTGCCACTAGTATTGTTGCTAAAATTGTTTGTTTTCTCATCCAAGTGACAAAATCAGCACACTTAATGAGGGATGAAGAGGGAGCAGCGACCTCAGAACAGGAGGAAGAAGAAGCAGAGCCTGCTGTCCTCCAGAAGAAAAAAACACTACCAGCCAATTTTGCATCATCTGTGAACTTCCTGGGCGTGTACTCTATCCCCTTGTCCAGATCACTGAGCAAGATATTAAACAGGACTGGGCCCAAGACTGAGCCTTGGGGACCAGCTGGATGAACTCTATTTCCCACCACTCTGTGGGCCTGGCCATCACCCAGTTTGTCACCCAGCAAACAGCCCACCCATGCAAACCATAAGCAGACAGTTTCTTCAGGAGAATGATGTGAGACTCATTGCAAAAAGGATCAGGGAGATGCCTAGGAAGAGTCTCAGGTGAATCCAGGAGACTATAGTGGAGGACTGTTCAGTTTTCCAATCAATTTGCTTAAAAAACTCTACAAAACCGTAATAAACAAACAAACAAACAAACAAACAAACAAAAAAAGCAGACCAAACAAACACACAGAACCCCCCAACCAATAATCCCCAAAGAGACAAAAAAAGCCCCCAAAAAAGCCCACCAAAAAACCCACCCAAAACTGAAAAAAAACCCCAAACCCAACACAAAAAATCAGGGTGAAGGTTTTTAGTAACTTTAAAAATAACAAAACAAAACAAAACAAAAAAAAACCCCAGAAAGTCACATTTCTAAAGGTGCTGTCCCAGCCTCTTCTCTCAGCAGGGAGGACATCCTGAAGTGGAGCCAGTTGGAAGAAAGCGGGACAGGGCAGCACCTGGGCCATTGTCTCAGGACGGCCCTGTGGCTGCCCCATTGCCAAAACCTGGACACATAAATCAAACACAGGTATGCACATGTGCTTAGACACAGCAAAAATTATATTTGTCTGAAAAGAATACTGGTCCATTTCTATCACTGGAAAGAGCATAATGCCTCGTCTCAGCTTTCTTTTCAGTCATTACAAATGTTTCGAAAATAAAGGAGTGCAGAAAATGGAAATATCCAAGATCAACATGAGGACCAGTAACAAAGATTCCATTTTTGAAACTGCATTGGGAATCCTCTGCAGAAATTGACTCAGAGCTCTAAGATTTACAAAAAAGACCAAGAGGACTGGAGTCAATACAACACAGTGTCTGGAGACTTCAGCTGGTTACCTTGATTTCTCAAATATGATGGAGAAAGCACCTTAGCAACTACAGCTGCCAGTTCTCTCAGGGCCCTGACATGCCTCTGGGTGGGTCCCATGGTCTTGCATGCTCAGGTTCCTCAAGTGGTCTGAAAGCTGACCTGCTACTATGGGTTAGAATCAAGTCCACCAGTCCAATAACCTGAGAGATGTGGAAATAGTGACTGGCAGTAAAAATTGAGACCAACACTTGTTGAGTACCTCAGCCTTCTCCTTGTCTGTTGTCACTAGTCCTGTCTGGCTTATGGGGGTGGGGGGGGGGGGGGGGGGAATAGGGGAGGTGTGATAGGTTTCTTTTCATCTTCCTTTTCCCACTGAAATACCCGTAGGTGCCTTTATTATTCTTAGTTTTGGCATGCTTTTCCAAATTCAGCTTCAACTGAGCCTTAGCTATACTGATCCCATCCTCACACACTCATGTGTTACCACTGTATTTTTCCCATGATTTGTCTCGCTGTGTATTGTCTGCATATTACCTACTTGCATCACATCTATTAATTTTCAATAACCTTCTGGCTTTAACTTGTTTTCAAAAAAAACCCTTTTTGAACCTTTCCACCTCAGAAATTCACCTGGGAAACCCCAAATCCCCCAAATTCACCCCGAAGTCCCCCCTGGGACGCTCAGCACTCACCTGGCAACTCCCAAAAGCCCACAAATTCACCCCAAAATTCACGGGGGACCCCCAAATCCCAGGGCTTCACCCCAAAATCCCACCTGCAACCCCCAAAACCCCTCAAATCACCCCCAAGACCCAGTCCCCCCAACACCTCCCAAATTCACTCCAAAATGTCTCCAATCCCCCTCAAAACCCTCCCAGATACCCCCAAATCCACCAAATTCACTCCCAGACCCATCTGGGACTCCCAAAAATCACCAAAATTCCCCGGAAAATCCACCTGCATCCCCCCAAATTCATCCCAAAATTCTCCCACGACTTCCAAATGCTCACCTGGATACCCCAAAATCGACAGAATTCACCCCAAAATACGTCTGGCATTCCCAAAACTCACCTGAGAACCCTAAAATTCACACGTATACCCTAAAATTCACCAAATTCACCCCAAAATTCCCCTGAGATCCCTAGAATTCCACAAATTCCCCCTAAAATTCAACTGGGACTCCCCACATTCCACAAATTCACCCCAAACCTCGCTACCCGGGATCCCCCAAAATTCCACAAATTCTCCCCCAAAATCAACCTGGGACCCCTCAAAACTCACCTGGATCTCCCCAAATCCCCGCCCCGCCCCGCCCCCCCCAATTCACTTGATTGGGCACTCCCAAATCCCCAGAATTCAACCCAAAATTCACCTGGGACCCCAAAAACCTCCAAATTCGCTCCAAAATGATTGGCAACTTTACACACTCCATTTTCCCACAAAAGGATCTAGAGCCCTGTGCGCTTCGTATACAAACTAAATGCAAAAAAACTTTCTATTCATTCTCAGCAAAAAGACTTCCTATTCCTCCTTCTTTTGGACAAAACTGCCTTCACTTTCAAACTTATTCTCTTGCTCACTTACCTGCATAATGCTTAGTCCCTGTTCTGCATGCTCATTTTCTTCACTTTTACAAGGAATCCTCTCCTCATCTTCTTCTTCCTCTGCTTCTTCCATTTCCTGTGCCAAGATCACCCGTTTCTCTGTTAGATTTCTTTCTCCAGCTGATTTTTTGACAACTGTCCCTATCTTCTGGCACCGCTCGCTCGAGAGAGGCGATTGTCCCGCTCTGCTCTGGGCTGGGACTGCGCTCTCTTCAAGCCCTGGGGGCAATTTTGGATGCCACAGCGTCAGAAAGACCTCAGGCTATTGGAGAAATGTCCAAAGGAGGGACACAGGGATAGCGAAGAGGCTGGAGGGAAAGCCATACAAAGAGTGGCTCAGGGCATTTGGTTCAGCTGCAGAGAGGACACTGAGCTCACACCTCACTTGGGACCTCTCAGCTCCTCCCAAGGGCAGCACAGGGACAGCTTTGCTCTCTGCTCTCTGCGACCAGGGACAGGAGCCAAGGGAATGCCAGGAGCTGTGTCAGGGGACGATTAGGCTGGCTATCAGGGAAAGGTTTTTTTCCTCAGAGGCTGGTCGGGCACTGAATAGGTTCTCCAGGCAATGGGCACAGCCCCAAGGCTGCCAGAGATCCAGGAGCGTTTGGCCAATGCTCTCAGGGATGCAGAGGGTGGGACTGTTGGAGTGTCTGTGCAGGGCCAGGAGTTGGACTTTGACGATCCCTAGGGGTCCCTTCCGACTCAGGAAACTCTTACCATTTTCCCCTCTTTCCTCTCCTTGCACAATGCTCTCAGCTTACTGTTCCACCGCATGCTCCACTTCTGAAACCTCCGCTACTTCTTTCCAGTTCAAGCACAGTTCTACTGGTTACAATCCAAAGATAGACAGATTGAAAAACAACCAAAAAGAAACACCTGTTTGGAATGTCGTGGTCTTATCTGCATCTCCAGCTATGAAGTCGATTGTGCCTTGCAAGTTCTAAAAGCAAAACAACAACAACAAAAAACACCCACCACACCGTTTTAACATAGGGATTTGCCTTCTTCTAAGAAATCCATATCCCTTCTCAAAATGGATCTATTTCAGGAAGAGATCATCTTGAATAGATCACTTACTACCTAAAGAACCTGGAACACTCAAATCCGTAATGATAAGCCTGTTACCTTGTCGTTTTCTGTTCCAAAGGCAAATGCATTTGCTCAAGTGCCGTTTGTAACAAGGACAGAGCTCAAAGTGTGGCTCTGAGAAATGTTTTGGTTTCCCTCTCCTATCTCCATCAAAAGCACTTTCTTCAATGGCTGAAACAATACTTGATACAGTCTGAATTTTAAAGGTCATGAAAATTTTCTCCAAAGTGAAAAATTAATATAGCAGTCAGGTTTGAAACCAACGGGAATTTTTGTTTTACCTGTTTGAAGATTCCCTTCACACTAAAATGCTGGCTGATGGATACCTAGAAGAAATCAATTCCCACAAAATGCTTCTGGGTAAGCCATTACGTCATCCATTACAATTTGCTTCAGTGTCCCGTTCCTGTCCAATTGAAGGTCCCTGTTTAAGAGACTCAAGTGCGGAGAGAAATAAAATTAAATATGACTACAGTGCCTTTAAATCGAAATCGAACTTCCTGATCAATCTCATAAAACCTTTAGGCTAAATGTTGCCATTGATCTGTTTCTACTGAACACAATCACGTCCTGGCTTGTTAGAGATTAGTTCATTACAAAGAAAGAAACGCAGAGAAGTTAAAATATTTCCAAAGAAGCATTTGACATCCTTCCTTTTGGATGGGGAACCACACCAACACTGCTTACATAAGAGGTCAAATGACTGTCTTCCATGTTAGTTCTGCACTGTGCTCAGCGGAGCCTTTCTGGTTTATTTGCCTTTGACTTGGACATAAAGCTGAGTCTTGATTCAAGAAAAATCAATATTCACACTTGTTTTCATTTACACGGACATTGGCTTGGTCTCCTAAACAAAGAGAATGATGGGGAATTTTTGTACGAGTTCAGATAGGTAACATTCTCTTTCCGCAACCTGGCATTGTATTTTCACTTGGTCTGTTACCTCTGGCTTTGTTTTAACGGCTCAAATTATTAGGAAGAGTATCAAACCTCCAGCTCTAACCACAGTCCCACTGCGAGGTGTGTGAAGGTATGTGCATCTGCCCCTCAGGTCCACACTGCTCTTCTAATGTGCCTCTGATCGAGCAGGTAGGAAAGACCTCCTGGGTGTGTGAACAGTGCTGCTTCCTCTACGGCTTCAGAGCTGCTGCTAAGATCTTCAGGAAGGAGAGCGGTATTGTACCCATTTTTAGATGGTTTTCAAAGTTGCCGGTGCTTGGCTGTCTTAAACGTCTGAGTTCCTAGAACTTTGAATGAGATCAAATCTATGAGTGAAGAGATGATGGTGCAGACCAACTTCTGATTCCGGTGATCCAAGAATCTGCACTACTACTTTTACCTTCTGAATAAGGCATGGATGTGACGGTATGCACAGTAATACTGATGTGCTATGGTTTTTGAATGATAGCAGTCTTCCTTTGTCCCATTCCTAAACCGTGGGCATTATTTGCCTTAACCTTGTTCAGTAGGGACATTATTCTATATTCTTACATGAAGTGAAAAGCACTCTTTTTCCATACCTTCACACAACAGCATTAAAACAAGGCCTAAGTAGTACAACCAATGTTCAAAGATGCTCTACCTTTTAAGTTTACAAAACATACCAAATTCATACCTTGTTCTAAGTTGATCTCAAGAAGAAAGGGTGTTCTCCAAATACTCCTTCAGCTCTTCCTCACAGCTCACCGTTTGCCTTTTTTCTAAGATTGTATCCAGATCACTTTCATCATCTAAGGCCACATAAAAAAGCTAGTAAAAATGGTTTCGTAGATACTAAAATCTCCCCAGCTCTTTAGGATTCAAGGAAGTTAATTATGCACATATCTTCTACACCCAGAAGAGAAAGCTACCTCAGCAAAACTCATCGCCTATGAAAATCTTCCTAGATAATGAACACCTCTGACACTGCCACCCCAAGTTGGTGTTCTGAAACAATGAGAACCTCACATCCAATCAGACTCTAGACCTGCACAAGATCACGTCATAGCAACTTGCAGCCACTTTCTACAGAAAGCAGCAGTGATCTCTATCGCTGTTGCCATACCAACAATAAGACAGGACTGTCCATTCAGCGTGAATCAAGCAGTTAGCAAAAATGCACCTGACAGAATGAAACTGAAGAGGAGAAATTCCCATCTAAAAGTCAAAGATTACATTTTTAATTTTATAGCAGGTATTTTGAATTTCAGAGGGCTCTTTGCATTAAGAAGTCCTGTCTTTATAGCACACCCTTGTTTTTATGTTTCTACCTGGATTATGGCCATTTAGCCGTCTCCTTCAAATCACTCCAAAGAAAAACATTCAAGTGAACAAGTTCTTTCTAAACTGCTGGAAGGTGAAATGAATGAGTAAGAGGATATGTAACATGATAAAAGGCTGCCTGGAATTTTACGACTGGTATCCAACATGGCGTCTTCTATCTGGAGAGTAAAAAAAAATCAGTCTCCAAGTAAACTGGTAAGAATGCGGATTCTCAAAACTTCTGTTTATTCTGGCACCATAAAGCACCAAATCACATTCTATAATTTATCCCTTTAGAAACAACTGCCCGACTTTTTTTATGTATAGAAAAGATTGGAAGACATTTGGGAGATCATTTCCAGCTCTTCCTGAAGTCTGATCTTAAGCAGACTGGGCCATACGTCATTCATCGCTATCCTATGTATTTCAGATAGAAATGATCATAAAAATACAATCTATTTCTATTACAAATAATAAACACAAGAATTATGAACACTTCCACATGAAACTCTTCCACACCAAACTGTTTCTCTGGAGTGTTTTGTCACACTATGGACCTCTTTCTAAGGTGACATCAATAGCCTACCACGCAGAAGGCATTGCAGGTGGGAGCACAGGAAGAACAGACTAATCCCAAGGAGTGATGAAGATATATGTCATCAAATAAAAGAAACGTACATCCACGTGCTCCACTTCTTCTTCAAACCTACATTTTCGTTTCTCAGTCATCTGAAGCATGTTGGAGTGCACAACTTCAGCATCTTCTGCTGTGCAAATGTTCACATCCAACAGGGTCATCTGAAGGAAAAGAAGAACAAATTATTGACATGCACAGAAGAAATACTGTGTGGCTTTCAGAGAGCCTGGCTAAACGTAGTGTTTCTTTTCTTGTGATGGACAGAGATAGATTCAGCCTCCCACATGCCATATTAGATTACTAAACAATACCATCTGGTTGGACACAAAGGGAGAAATTGAGGCAGAGGTGGAATTTCTTTCCCAAGATAAGACAGATTTAGCACAAGGGCTGAGGCTCCTTGCATCTTCCACATTCATGTAGGACAGCACTCCCTTCATTACTGGCATTTGTTACGGCTTTTCCACATTTCAAGCACAAATACCAACTACTACTGTGAAACCAAACGGATGGCTTACTTTTTGAACAGAGTAAGGCGGAGGTTAAAAAGGAATTCCACTTGTTATCTCACTGTCTGGTGCATCTTTACTCTCTCTAATGACACATTGGACCACGGCTATCACAGCCAAAAGCTGTGGCACTCAACTTGCACATCTGCCCTTTCTCCTGACATTTGCCCTCGACCAGCTCATACTGGATGCTCATTTTCTCCACGCACTCCACATTAGGGCTGTCTGAATGATACGGAACAGACCACAGTCAAAATTCCCATCTTTCACAGTGCAGTGTGACATGGAAACATGACAGAGGCCATGTGCTGAATCTCAGCACACGGAACAGATGCCAGCAGTGCCTACAGACACCAGACATTACCAGCCAAAGAAATCAAGACATTTTCATACACAGCTGTTTATCATTATGCTTCAAAGTAGCAAGGTACTTAACAATCGCTACCAACTTCTTTGCTACCATACAGGCTACAAACATCCCAACTGGATGTGCTCTGGAGCAAGAGAAGGCAGACACAGAGCGGGAAGGCATGCTGCAAGGACACAGAGAAAGGAAGTATCTCCAATACTTCCCCTCTTCTTCTCATACTTCCCCTCTTCTTCTCCAGGAGTTAAAAAGGAGTATTTTTGTATGACTGAGAAGGGATCCACGTCAAAATTAACATTTGATTTCCCCCAGATTCATTCTAACCGAGCCAGTTCCTGCTAGATCTCCCCATGCACAGGTGTTTGTACTGGCCAAAGGAAAGCCATGCCACAGGCAGCTTCTTTGGCTCTTACTGCCACCTCCAAGCAACTGAGAAGGTATGTGGCAACACACGGAACAAAGAATAGAGCAAACATGCACTCTCAAAGCAACCGTCTGCCTCATCGTTGCCCAGGAGAAAAGAAAATATTGCTTGAATTCCAGACTGTTCTTAGGATTTCCCGACCTACCTAGACTTTTGTTTCAATTCTCCAGAGTTCTGCACCATTCGTTTCCATCAGATTTGGCACGTGTTGGAGGCAACAGGGTGCTATCAAAGCAGGAAACAAGAGTCAGGTATCCTAAAATACAAACCAGTCAGTACTTCAAATATAAAATTATGAATCCGAATATCCATACTACTGGGCGTTCTTTTATTTACAGCCATCTTGGCAATGAAAATAAACCTGAGATTGTTGTTGTTCAAGGCCAACTGTTTACTGCCCGATAAGGAACTAACTGTCATCTACCTGGTTCCTACATCCACCGTAAAAAACCTCCCTGTAAAGATCGTAATGCATTGCACCCACACCAATGTGTCTTGTGTTCAGGATGGATATTCAAACGTAGCAACGTTAGATTTCTATCCAGACTCCTCTCTTCATTTATTCCGCAAATAAAATCCCACGCCATGGAGAAAAAAATGCCTTGACAAAAACACCAAGTTCTAGCTCTCCACCCCTCTTTGCCCATTTCTGCTATGTTTCGAGATTTACTTCTGCATTCCTCCATTTTTAGAGCCTGATCGCCACCTATTAAGTGTAGCTGGGGCACTGAAAATCAAGAATGCATTTTTTCCATTCAAAAGAGCTGTACAGAAATAGATGTAGACCCTGCCTTACTGCTGCATTTAGCAATCACACATTGACAGGAAGCAAAGTGCATTTTGTAGCCAAGTCCTTCATTAACTCCAGCAACAATTGTTTTCCTTTATGCTATACCCTCTTTTGCCATACCCGATATATTGCAAAACCTTCAGTCTCTCTTCACTGAGTACCATCTGCTCCTTTATCAACTTTTCCATTTCCATATTCACAGTTGGGGGATTCTGTATTTCTTCACTTGCCATAAATTCTCTGCAGGATGGAAAGTAGATATGTAGAATGGAATCACATGATATATGTGATATCATACGTGGTATCACGTAGAAAGAAAAAATGATCAAGTATTACTTTAACAGAAACCAAAAGTGAACACTAGCCTCTTGGTGTTGCTCATTGTCCAAAAGAAGACTGCCAAATTTCTGACCTGAAACTCTGAACTCCACACTTCTTTTGCATGAGCTTCCAGTCCCTTGCCATTTCAGTTGATGCCATTTTTCTTTCTCAAGCTCTGATTTCATTCGATTCAAGAGTAGCTTGGCAGTTGCCCTCTCATTATCCAGCAGTGCTCCGTTTATATTCTGTGTATTAAAAAACAAAACCAGAAGTAGAAGCAGCATACAACATGCAAAAACAAACCAAAAATTGTCTCTTCTACAGAAAATGAGGGGAGAAAAGAACACAAATGATAACCAATACCCCGTCAAGTAGAAATTTCTTCTATATTTCAGTGATTGATAGGCAGAAAAAATGAATTTCATCTGGGGAAAGAAAGACATTCTAGGAATATTCAGACTGCTATCTTGCCCCAGGTAAAACATTTACCATGGCCTTAGCGTTAATGAGCTTGTGAACATCAGCTGCCAAGAGGAAGGACATTTCCTCCAGTTTCACACAATACTTGGTCAGTACATCTGCTATCTGTGCAATCAAAGAATACAGAAAAGCAACAACAATGAAAAGTAGAACTCAAATATCAATTTCCCAAGTTAAAAATCTACATGAACAAGACAATTTTTCCATTCAAGTGAATTCGATTTAATTAATTCATTAACTACATAAGTAGCATTCTCACGTTCAAGAGTAGAATTCAAAGAATCGACGTTGCTTCTTCTGAGACATTGAAGCCTGAGTAGATCCCAACTTCAAATCTAGTAGGACGCCATGAAAGCAATACCTGCTACATTTAGTACATGTAAACTACAAAGAACATCTAGAACAGCTCTAAAAGATGCACAAACCCATGAACTTTGAAGGAGACGCTAGCAAGAAATGTGGAAATAGGCTTTATCTGCCCAGTGCTTTTCCCAAAAGCACGGGCACTCCTTGGCGTCAGTGAGAGTCTCTGTCTCATTACTCAGCAGCTGGCTTAGGGTAAAAAAGGATGCATGCAATCACTTCATTCCTGTTCATGACATAAACTTACTGCATCATCATGGAAGCCATTTACTTGGAAATATAGCCTAAAAAATAGGTGTCAGACTGGGTACATATCTAGATTGCTATGAGCAAAACCAATTTCTTTTTAACAGGAAAGCCATACAATATGCCTGCCATGGCAAATATTAGTCTACTAGCCCTGCACTTCAACGGGCAGTGAGCAGTTCATGACACCAAGTTTACGTTTGGCAAGGAGACAGTCTATTTATTACAAGCCCCTAGTTCTAGAACCAAGAATTCAGGAGTTGCTCATTCCCAATGAAAATCTGTCCATTTCATACCTTTGGGGTTTTATGCTTCTGTTCTTTACCTGTCTTGAGTGTGGCTTTCTTGTGAAGTCACTGATGGGTGTTTTTCCAACACATTTCTGCTGATTACACGGTAATTGCGTGGCATCAGCAGACATCTCTGAATGTCTCTTGAAAGTATGCTTTTTACTCTTCCTAGAGGACCTTGTCTTCTTCTTTCCTTCACCCAAAAGGTGGGCTAAGTGAGCCTTCAAAGAACCATCATCTCAACAATTAGAATTCTTTCAAACCTACTGAATGGAGAACAGCGACAAAAAAATTTTAAAAAGACTAGTACGCGAAAGACAACAGAAGAGAAAGGTAAAATAATGAATCCTACATGCCACGTGCATAACTCTCTTCATTCAAGGCTATTTTCAAAATGAGAAAAAAAAAAAAAAAAAAGATCATCTTTTCCTCAGAGAGGAAAAGTGGAGTAACTGGATTGTGTTGCCTTGCCTACAGTTACCAGAAAAGTCAACAGCTGAGTTGAAAACTCCTGAAGCTGGCTAACTACACCTCTAAATGTTTTACTACTGTGTTATGATTCTGTCTTCAGTTAATAGAACCCGATATACAACAAAGAGATGGGAGCACATGGAGATGCATTGGAGAGCCTACGCTGGAGGTAACACATTCATTTTTTACTCAAACAAATCCAAATTAGAAATGTTGAAAATTACCTGGGGCCATTTCAACAGCCAGCAAACTGACTAACATAACCAATCTTTGGCTTCTATTCAATCCTTTGCTTGTTTTACCTGGACCTTGAAGATCTGTCTGCAGCCTTCCTCTCTGCAAATATATCACACTCGTCCTATTGAGAACCCATGGCTCATCACAGCTGCTTCGCCACGCCTGCTTCCAGAAGAACTGGCAACTACAAGCTGGGAGCCAAGAGATACAACACTTCACTTGGAAAAGGGCCTTCCATGAATCCTAGAATCCCAGAATGGTTTGGACTGGAAGCGACCTTAGAGACAAATTATCTTCTTCCCACATCCTGACACGGGCAGGGACACTTTTCCACTAGTCCAGGTTGCTCCATGTCCGCTCCAGCCTGGCCCTGGACGCTTCCTGCCATGGGGCTCCTACACAGCCTCTTTGAGCAACATGTGCCTCAGCACCCACCCAAGGAAGAATTCCTTTCCAATATCCCATCTATCCCAGCCCTCTGGCAGTTTGAAGCTATTCCCCCTTGTCCTGCGAGTCCAGACCCTTTTCCAAAGTCCCTCCCCAGCTATCTTGGAGCCCCAGCAGGCACTGCAAGGGGCTCGAAGATCTCCCTGGAGCCTTCTGTTCTCCAGATTGGACACCCTCAGCTCTCCCAGACTGTCCTAGAGCAAAGAAGCTCCACCTTTCAAAGACGCCTTTCTTAGACGCCTCCTACCGGCCAAACTCGATGGCAACGCTGGCCTTCCGGGCCCTACGGATATCGCTTCCGGTGTCGCTCGGAGTCACTCCCGGCTCTCTTCCCGCCCAACATGGGGCCCTCAGGCGATGCCGCTCCTACGCCACTTCTGCCGCTGTCAGACCAACGGGGGGGCGGGGGGCCAGCCCAGACTCATCCACAATCTACACTGTCCTCGGCGGCTGCTGCGGGCTCATGGCGGCCCACACACCCGGAAGCAGAGCTCCGAACACAGAGGATCATAGACCCACATTTTGTTCGCCTCTGCACAAGGCAGGCCAGTCTTGCCATGCCCGGACTTTTCAGTTCAGCACGAGAATGAGAATACACCTGCGCCATGGGGGAGGAAACCTCTAAAGACTCCCTCATACGTGGTCGCTCAACTTAATGCCTAGGCACTTGCCATTCCTAAGGCTACACTAAAGCCTTTTTTACCTTGCGGGTAAGAAATGCCGTTGTTCTCGTGTGCAGCTAAAGGCGCAGCACAGGCAGGCCGGGGCAAAAGCTGGGGCAGAGCCCTTCCTCACACCTTCGCTGTGCTGTACTCCATGCAGCTAGAGCGAAGCGAGAAGGACGCGAGGAAGAAAAAGGCGTTCTTAAAGTAGCACCCTGGCAGCAGCCCTGAAAAGGCGCATAACACACGGCGTCTCGCTGCCCTCCGTTCTACATACTCGCAGCTCCCTCTGCCGACTTGCAAAAGTTGCTACCAGAGCAGAGGCGGCCAGATTGAAGAGGCAGTGCCTAGGTTCACCTTCTCCTTACTGCACGTAAGCCACGTCCAGCTCCTCGCTGCACTCTGGATTTCCCTTCTCCGAGGCACTTACCGTGGTGCTGTGTGCAACTCGGCGCCTAGAAGCGACCGCCAATGCTTTCACAGCGGGCTGCAAGGGAACCAAGGAGCAGCACAAGCAGCAGTGCTTCAGCTTGCTCCTTCCGACTGCTAAGGGCACTTGGGAAGGCAAGCGAGAGTCAACCACCTTCCTCTCCTAGTAGCCTGTAACGTGGTGCACACAAGCACGGGACTAGTGCCGCTTCGTTCACCGCCCTCGCCCAAGCGTGGAGCCGCTTTCACTTGCCGGCGGCCAGAAGCCACTGCAAGGGCGCCACACAACCACAAGTGCGCCGGCAGCCAAGAGCTAGAGAACGCTGCTTCTGCCCAAGCCCGCCTAGGGCGTGCACCTTTGTTCTCAGAGCTCCGTGCAACAGTCTGCCTCTCTCGCAGTTCGAATGGAAAACGAAAGCTTTTCGCCTACGCCCGTCACAGAGATCCGTTGCCAGGACGAGAATGCCTTGTGGCCGGAGCTCGCCCCCGCCGCGAGGAAACTGCTATTAGCACCGCGTTGCAGGGCCACGTCTCGCTTCTTGACTACGTGCTCAGCGCTCTCCGAATTCGCCGCTAGCTCCACGGTCTTTCTCAGCTGCAAGTAGCAGCGCTCACAGTACATAGAGCTTCGCAAGGACCGAAGACCCGGAGGGAAGTATCGCACTCGAAAATGTGCCAGGATAGAGACGTTCTACACTGAGTAGAGACACAGACAGACAGAGAGTTCTACACTGCCCCTTCTCGTCGGCCATCTTGTGCTCTGCTGCCTCTGCTGTGACGAATAGGTCCTTGAAAGGCGAGCGACAGCGGCTCTCCAGGCACTGAAAAGTCTAGTCCCTAGGGACTTTTCGATGTAAAACTTTTTCCACCTCCAAAAATACATGGGTAAGTCCTAAAAGTTTTGGTTTTCTTAAGAATAGTTTCGCCCAAGTTTTGCTGTTCTAAACACCCATGGTTTCAGTCTTCACTTAACTGCTTGTTTCTGTCTTTTTGGCTAGTGGCAATCTAATTCTAAGGTAACTAGATGTGTTGGAAATCCATAAATTACATCTCAAGTTAGATGGGAAAATTGGCTCGGAAGAAAATGGAATTGAGAATTTGGAAAGAATCCAGAGTGAGCTGATGTCACAATCCGAGATTCCCTTGGGTTCCAAATCCTTTCATTTGTGTTTTTGTGGGCTTTTTGAAGGCGGTGTACAGTTGAAGCCATGATTTAGCTGCGGTGAGACCTGCTCTGCTGTAAAAGCATTATTTTCTCAGTGAGCATGGACAACAGTTAGAGTGTCGTCTTTTAAGATTCCCTGCACTCCACTTATGGTGGCAAAAGCAGTGCCTTGACTGTAATCATAAAAGTGATTACAGCTTCATTGCTTTGACATCATGTAGGATGCTTCCTCCATCTGCTGTGGTCAGCATTAAGTAACAGATTTCTCAGTTTCTAGGAAGAGTCTAGCAAACAATCACCTTGCTCCTTCTCTTGCATTTATTCATCACTGCTATGCTGCTATACAGACAGGTAGTCTGTTTATGATTCAACAATTCAATGGGACATCAAGTAAATAACAAAGCAAAACTAACTACCGAAAGCACTATAAGGGCCAGAGATTAGCTTGGATCAAAACAGGTATTCTCCTAGCATTGTTTACAAACGAGTCAGCATGTGAAACAGAAGGCACAATGTAGTTTGTGCCTTGTTTTGGGCATGCCCGGAAGAAGGAAATTCTGATTTCACATACGGGAAAAGAAATGTTGACATTTGAATGAGATTGTTCATACCCCAGTAAAGGTTGCTTTGAAAGGTTGTGGAAGTCCTGTTAGGAAACATGGCTTTACAAGTCCTTTCCACCAGGAGACAACAGCTGCAGAACATCTGGGTGTGCCAGTGTTGAGAGCACCAGCAAAGATCAAAGTGGAGAAGTTGGTGAACAATGGCAGTGGCCTGGCGGAGGGCAAGTGGGGTGCTGGCTGTGGGACCAGGGGAGTCCTGACTGATTTAGGAGGCGTGTGATGGTCTGTGCCAGCAAGCAGAATAGTGCTGTGGCCTTGGCACACTGCTAATACTGGAATTCAGTGGGGTCACTGGGCAGGCTGAGTGTGTGAGCTGCTGGAGGGACCCAGGTTGCCCACATGTAAACATCCAGTCTCACTCTTGCCAGCCACAGAAAGGAGCAGGATGTGGCTGCTGGCGATGCCTGTCACGTATATGTAGTGTATATGTGTGCTATCCCAGCCTGCTGGGAACGCTTCTTCTTTGGGACTGCTTGGGCTGAGGGAGAGAAAGCAGTGGTAGTTTCTGAGGTTTCGAGTTTGCTCGAGTTTCTCAGGCTGTTTCTGGAGCCACCCAGAGTTCTCTTCCTTGAAGCATTTCAAGTCCTGCTAATTTTCAAAATTCAAACAGACACAGCCCTAAGCTAGTTGATCTGACTTCAGAGCTATTCTTACGCTGAGCTGTTGGATGATCTGATCTCCTGAGATGTCTTCCATCTCAGTTTATGACCTGGTTCTTGTGAAAAGTAGGATCTTTTAGCCTGGAGAAGAGAGGTTTCTGGAGAGACAGTATTGTGGCCTTTGAATATGTAAAGAGGGTATAAGACAAATGGAGAAAGACTTTTTAGGAAAGTTTGCAGAGACAGGATAAGGGGCCATGCTTTCAAACTGAGACTAGGTTTAGATGGGCTAAAAGGAAAAACTTTTCTACAGTGAAGCTGGTGAGACACTCAAACGGGTGTTCCAGAGAAGTTGTGGATGCCCCATCATTGAGAGTGCTCCTTATCAGTTTGGCTAGTCTTGAGCAATTTGATCTACTGTAAGATCTACCTGGCAAGGAAGTTGGACTACATGATCTTTAATCACAGACTGTTGTATGATTCCGTGGAAGACAGAATGCAATAAAGTTCATATTTCAGATTTTGGCGCAGACATATTTATTTTTTCTCACTTTATGCATCATTGCAATGACGACTTGTTAGCTTCTGAAATGATTAGCTGAGATTGATTTCCTTCCTTAGTTTCATTTTCTCTGTTATTCCTTCACTCTTGGACTTTTTTTTTCACTAGATTCCCTCTTTCAGTAAACTGCCCTTAAGTATCACTTTGCTCCCCACCTGGCTTTTTTTTTTTTTTTTCAATGACACCTTTTCACTGGTTCGTTTTGGGCCTTTGCTGCTTGAAGTCCAGCAGCCTCCTTGTCTGAGCATTACGGAGCTTTCTTTACAGCTTCATCACTATGCAAAAAGCCATAAATTACTGTGTTCCATCTCACATACCATCAAGTATCACACTAATATTCCCTCTGCTGAATAGCTGGTTGGTTTACATAGACCAGCCAAATACCAGGAAATCCAGATGGCAGCAAGAATCTTGTAGACTACTCCCGCTGTTCATTTAAATTCTGGAGAAGTCACGTGAGGTATCACATTCTCTTGAAAGAAGTGTCTATCATCTCGGACATTCTAGAATGGGCTATTAATATTGTCATGAGTTTCTGGCTAGACTTTTTAGTATGCAAATTCAAATTCAAATGATCTGAAATGATAGAACTTCAAGAAATTTTTTTTCCCAGAATCGAAGTATGATGGAGTTCCATAGGGAGAATCTTAATCTTAGTTATTCTATTCCATCTCACATCATGGCTGGGGGAAGGGAGAAGGGAGTATCTTTGGGGGACAATGGGTTCCGGTGTAGTCAGTAAGCTGGGCAGAGGAGCCATCACGTATTTTCTGTTGTTGGGCGGTGGGGGGGGGGGGATTCGTGTGAACTCTTCCTTTCTTGTACCCTGCCACTAGTATTGTTGCTAAAATTGTTTGTTTTCTCATCCAAGTGACAAAATCAGCACACTTAATGAGGGATGAAGAGGGAGCAGCGACCTCAGAACAGGAGGAAGAAGAAGCAGAGCCTGCTGTCCTCCAGAAGAAAAAAACACTACCAGCCAATTTTGCATCATCTGTGAACTTCCTGGGCGTGTACTCTATCCCCTTGTCCAGAACACTGAGCAAGATATTAAACAAGACTGGGCCCAAGACTGAGCCTTGGGGACCAGCTGGATGAACTCTATTTCCCACCACTCTGTGGGCCTGGCCATCACCCAGTTTGTCACCCAGCAAACAGCCCACCCATGCAAACCATAAGCAGACAGTTTCTTCAGGAGAATGATGTGAGACTCATTGCAAAGAGGATCAGGGAGATGCCTAGGAAGAGTCTTAGGTGAATCCAGGAGACTATAGTGGAGGAAGGACGCGAGGAAGAAGAAGGCGTTCTTAAAGTAGCACCCTGGCAGCAGCCCTGAAAGGGCGCATAACACACGGCGTCTCGCTGCCCTCCGTTCTACATACTCGCAGCTCCCTCTGCCGACTTGCAAAAGTTGCTACCAGAGCAGAGGCGGCCAGATTGAAGAGGCAGTGCCTAGGTTCACCTTCTCCTTACTGCACGTAAGCCACGTCCAGCTCCTCGCTGCACTCTGGATTTCCCTTCTCCGCGGCACTTACCGTGGTGCTGTGTGCAACTCGGCGCCTAGAAGCGACCGCCAATGCTTTCACAGCGGGCTGCAAGGGAACCAAGGAGCAGCACAAGCAGCAGTGCTTCAGCTTGCTCCTTCCGACTGCTAAGGGCACTTGGGAGGGCAAGCGAGAGTCAACCACCTTCCTCTCCTAGTAGCCTGTAACGTGGTGCACACAAACACGGGAATAGTGCCGCTTCGTTCACCGCCCTCGCCCAAGCGTGGAGCCGCTTTCACTTGCCGGCGGCCAGAAGCCGCTGCAAGGGCGCCACACAACCACAAGTGCGCCGGCAGCCAAGAGCTAGAGAACGCTGCTTCTGCCCAAGCCCGCCTAGGGCGTGCACCTTTGTTCTCAGAGCTCCGTGCAACAGTCTGCCTCTCTCGCAGTTCGAATGGAAAACGAAAGCTTTTCGCCTACGCCCTTCACAGAGATCCGTTGCCAGGACGAGAATGTCTTGTGGCCGGAGCTCGCCCCCGCCGCGAGGAAGCTGCTATTAGCACCGCGTTGCAGGGCCACGTCTCGCTTCTTGACTACGTGCTCAGCGCTCTCCGAATTCGCCGCTAGCTCCACGGTCTTTCTCAGCTGCAAGTAGCAGCGCTCACAGTACATAGAGCTTCGCAAGGACCGAAGACCCGGAGGGAAGTATCGCACACGAAAATGTGCCAGGACAGAGACGTGTTCTACGTTGTCCCTTCTCGTCATGCAGTTTGTGCCTCTGCTGCTTCTGCTGTTAGGAATCGCTCCTTGAAAGACGAGCGAGAGCGTCCTTCCGGGTGCATTGCACTGAGTCGAGTGCTCGCTCGGGACTTTGCTCTCGGGGCCAAGGCAAGAGGGCGTGCTTGCCCGCAGAACTGAGAACACGCTGTTGGGCAGAGCTGCAGCTGACCGCTGGAGTTCAGCTCTCGCCGGACGGCAGAAGGCGAAGAACGAAGCCGCTTGCGAGCGGCGCAGTGCAGCGAAGAGCTCTCCGAATTCGCCGCTAGCTCCACGGTCCTTCTCAGCTGCGAGTAGCAGCGCTCGCAGTACACAGAGCTTCGCAAGGCCCGAAGACCCGGAGGGAAGTATGGCACACGGAAATGTGCCAGGACAGAGACGTGTTCTACGTTGTCCCTTCTCGTCGTGCAGTTTGTGCCTCTGCTGCTTCTGCTGTTAGGAATCGCTCCTTGAAAGACGAGCGAGAGCGTCCTTCTGGGTGCATTGCACTGAGTCGAGTGCTCGCTCGGGACTTTGCTCTCGGGGCCAAGGCAAGAGGGCGTGCTTGCCCGCAGAACCGAGAACACGCTGTTGGGCAGAGCTGCAACTGACCGCTGGAGTTCAGCTCTCGCCGGACGGCAGAAGGCGAAGAACGAAGGCGCTTGCGAGCGGCGCAGTGCAGCGAAGAGCTCTCCGAATTCGCCGCTAGCTCCACGGTCCTTCTCAGCTGCGAGTAGCAGCGCTCGCAGTACACAGAGCTTCGCAAGGCCCGAAGACCCGGAGGGAAGTATGGCACACGGAAATGTGCCAGGACAGAGACGTGTTCTACGTTGTCCCTTCTCGTCGTGCAGTTTGTGCCTCTGCTGCTTCTGCTGTTAGGAATCGCTCCTTGAAAGGCGAGCGAGAGCGTCCTTCTGGGTGCATTGCACTGAGTCGAGTGCTCGCTCGGGACTTTGCACTCGGGGCCAAGGCAAGAGGGCGTGCTTGCCCGCAGAACCGAGAACACGCTGTTGGGCAGAGCTGCAACTGACCGCTGGAGTTCAGCTCTCGCCGGACGGCAGAAGGCGAAGAACGAAGCCGCTTGCGAGCGGCGCAGTGCAGCGAAGAGCTCTCCGAATTCGCCGCTAGCTCCACGGTCCTTCTCAGCTGCGAGTAGCAGCGCTCGCAGTACACAGAGCTTCGCAAGGCCCGAAGACCCGGAGGGAAGTATCGCACACGCAAATGTGCCAGGACAGAGACGTGTTCTACGGTGTCCCTTCTCGTCGTGCAGTTTGTGCCTCTGCTGCTTCTGCTGTTAGGAATCGCTCCTTGAAAGGCGAGCGAGAGCGTCCTTCCGGGTGCATTGCACTGAGTCGAGTGCTCGCTCGGGACTTTGCTCTCGCGGCCAAGGCAAGAGGGCGTGCTTGCCCGCAGAACCGAGAACACGCTGTTGGGCAGAGCTGCAACTGACCGCTGGAGTTCAGCTCTCGCCGGACGGCAGAAGGCGAAGAACGAAGCCGCTTGCGAGCGGCGCAGTGCAGCGAAGAGCTCTCCGAATTCGCCGCTAGCTCCACGGTCCTTCTCAGCTGCGAGTAGCAGCGCTCGCAGTACACAGAGCTTCGCAAGGCCCGAAGAGCCGGAGGGAAGTATCGCACACGCAAATGTGCCAGGACAGAGACGTGTTCTACGTTGTCCCCTCTCGTCGTGCAGTTTGTGCCTCTGCTGCTTCTGCTGTTAGGAATCGCTCCTTGAAAGGCGAGCGAGAGCGTCCTTCCGGGTGCATTGCACTGAGTCGAGTGCTCGCTCGGGACTTTGCTCTCGGGGCCAAGGCAAGAGGGCGTGCTTGCCCGCAGAACCGAGAACACGCTGTTGGGCAGAGCTGCAACTGACCGCTGGAGTTCAGCTCTCGCCGGACGGCAGAAGGCGAAGAACGAAGCCGCTTGCGAGCGGCGCAGTGCAGCGAAGAGCTCTCCGAATTCGCCGCTAGCTCCACGGTCCTTCTCAGCTGCGAGTAGCAGCGCTCGCAGTACACAGAGCTTCGCAATGCCCGAAGACCCGGAGGGAAGTATCGCACACGCAAATGTGCCAGGACAGAGACGTGTTCTACGTTGTCCCTTCTCGTCGTGCAGTTTGTGCCTCTGCTGCTTCTGCTGTTAGGAATCGCTCCTTGAAAGGCGAGCGAGAGCGTCCTTCCGGGTGCATTGCACTGAGTCGAGTGCTCGCTCGGGACTTTGCACTCGGGGCCAAGGCAAGAGGGCGTGCTTGCCCGCAGAACCGAGAACACGCTGTTGGGCAGAGCTGCAACTGACCGCTGGAGTTCAGCTCTCGCCGGACGGCAGAAGGCGAAGAACGAAGCCGCTTGCGAGCGGCGCAGTGCAGCGAAGAGCTCTCCGAATTCGCCGCTAGCTCCACGGTCCTTCTCAGCTGCGAGTAGCAGCGCTCGCAGTACACAGAGCTTCGCAAGGCCCGAAGACCCGGAGGGAAGTATCGCACACGCAAATGTGCCAGGACAGAGACGTGTTCTACGGTGTCCCCTCTCGTCGTGCAGTTTGTGCCTCTGCTGCTTCTGCTGTTAGGAATCGCTCCTTGAAAGGCGAGCGAGAGCGTCCTTCCGGGTGCATTGCACTGAGTCGAGTGCTCGCTCGGGACTTTGCTCTCGCGGCCAAGGCAAGAGGGCGTGCTTGCCCGCAGAACCGAGAACACGCTGTTGGGCAGAGCTGCAACTGACCGCTGGAGTTCAGCTCTCGCCGGACGGCAGAAGGCGAAGAACGAAGGCGCTTGCGAGCGGCGCAGTGCAGCGAAGAGCTCTCCGAATTCGCCGCTAGCTCCACGGTCCTTCTCAGCTGCGAGTAGCAGCGCTCGCAGTACACAGAGCTTCGCAAGGCCCGAAGAGCCGGAGGGAAGTATCGCACACGCAAATGTGCCAGGACAGAGACGTGATCTACGTTGTCCCCTCTCGTCGTGCAGTTTGTGCCTCTGCTGCTTCTGCTGTTAGGAATCGCTCCTTGAAAGGCGAGCGAGAGCGTCCTTCCGGGTGCATTGCACTGAGTCGAGTGCTCGCTCGGGACTTTGCTCTCGGGGCCAAGGCAAGAGGGCGTGCTTGCCCGCAGAACGGAGAACACGCTGTTGGGCAGAGCTGCAGCTGACCGCTGGAGTTCAGCTCTCGCCGGACGGCAGAAGGCGAAGAACGAAGCCGCTTGCGAGCGGCGCAGTGCAGCGAAGAGCTCTCCGAATTCGCCGCTAGCTCCACGGTCCTTCTCAGCTGCGAGTAGCAGCGCTCGCAGTACACAGAGCTTCGCAAGGCCCGAAGAGCCGGAGGGAAGTATCGCACACGAAAATGTGCCAGGACAGAGACGTGTTCTACGTTGTCCCTTCTCGTCGTGCAGTTTGTGCCTCTGCTGCTTCTGCTGTTAGGAATCGCTCCTTGAAAGGCGAGCGAGAGCGTCCTTCCGGGTGCATTGCACTGAGTCGAGTGCTCGCTCGGGACTTTGCTCTCGGGGCCAAGGCAAGAGGGCGTGCTTGCCCGCAGAACCGAGAACACGCTGTTGGGCAGAGCTGCAGCTGACCGCTGGAGTTCAGCTCTCGCCGGACGGCAGAAGGCGAAGAACGAAGGCGCTTGCGAGCGGCGCAGTGCAGCGAAGAGCTCTCCGAATTCGCCGCTAGCTCCACGGTCCTTCTCAGCTGCGAGTAGCAGCGCTCGCAGTACACAGAGCTTCGCAAGGCCCGAAGACCCGGAGGGAAGTATCGCACACGCAAATGTGCCAGGACAGAGACGTGTTCTACGTTGTCCCTTCTCGTCGTGCAGTTTGTGCCTCTGCTGCTTCTGCTGTTAGGAATCGCTCCTTGAAAGGCGAGCGAGAGCGTCCTTCCGGGTGCATTGCACTGAGTCGAGTGCTCGCTCGGGACTTTGCTCTCGCGGCCAAGGCAAGAGGGCGTGCTTGCCCGCAGAACCGAGAACACGCTGTTGGGCAGAGCTGCAACTGACCGCTGAAGTTCAGCTCTCGCCGGACGGCAGAAGGCGAAGAACGAAGCCGCTTGCGAGCGGCGCAGTGCAGCGAAGAGCTCTCCGAATTCGCCGCTAGCTCCACGGTCCTTCTCAGCTGCGAGTAGCAGCGCTCGCAGTACACAGAGCTTCGCAAGGCCCGAAGAGCCGGCGGGAAGTATCGCACACGCAAATGTGCCAGGACAGAGACGTGTTCTACGTTGTCCCCTCTCGTCGTGCAGTTTGTGCCTCTGCTGCTTCTGCTGTTAGGAATCGCTCCTTGAAAGGCGAGCGAGAGCGTCCTTCCGGGTGCATTGCACTGAGTCGAGTGCTCGCTCGGGACTTTGCTCTCGCGGCCAAGGCAAGAGGGCGTGCTTGCCCGCAGAACCGAGAACACGCTGTTGGGCAGAGCTGCAACTGACCGCTGGAGTTCAGCTCTCGCCGGACGGCAGAAGGCGAAGAACGAAGCCGCTTGCGAGCGGCGCAGTGCAGCGAAGAGCTCTCCGAATTCGCCGCTAGCTCCACGGTCCTTCTCAGCTGCGAGTAGCAGCGCTCGCAGTACACAGAGCTTCGCAAGGCCCGAAGAGCCGGAGGGAAGTATCGCACACGAAAATGTGCCAGGACAGAGACGTGTTCTACGTTGTCCCCTCTCGTCGTGCAGTTTGTGCCTCTGCTGCTTCTGCTGTTAGGAATCGCTCCTTGAAAGACGAGCGAGAGCGTCCTTCCGGGTGCATTGCACTGAGTCGAGTGCTCGCTCGGGACTTTGCTCTCGCGGCCAAGGCAAGAGGGCGTGCTTGCCCGCAGAACCGAGAACACGCTGTTGGGCAGAGCTGCAACTGACCGCTGGAGTTCAGCTCTCGCCGGACGGCAGAAGGCGAAGAACGAAGCCGCTTGCGAGCGGCGCAGTGCAGCGAAGAGCTCTCCGAATTCGCCGCTAGCTCCACGGTCCTTCTCAGCTGCGAGTAGCAGCGCTCGCAGTACACAGAGCTTCGCAAGGCCCGAAGAGCCGGAGGGAAGTATCGCACACGCAAATGTGCCAGGACAGAGACGTGTTCTACGGTGTCCCCTCTCGTCGTGCAGTTTGTGCCTCTGCTGCTTCTGCTGTTAGGAATCGCTCCTTGAAAGGCGAGCGAGAGCGTCCTTCCGGGTGCATTGCACTGAGTCGAGTGCTCGCTCGGGACTTTGCTCTCGCGGCCAAGGCAAGAGGGCGTGCTTGCCCGCAGAACCGAGAACACGCTGTTGGGCAGAGCTGCAACTGACCGCTGGAGTTCAGCTCTCGCCGGACGGCAGAAGGCGAAGAACGAAGCCGCTTGCGAGCGGCGCAGTGCAGCGAAGAGCTCTCCGAATTCGCCGCTAGCTCCACGGTCCTTCTCAGCTGCGAGTAGCAGCGCTCGCAGTACACAGAGCTTCGCAAGGCCCGAAGAGCCGGAGGGAAGTATCGCACACGAAAATGTGCCAGGACAGAGACGTGTTCTACGTTGTCCCCTCTCGTCGTGCAGTTTGTGCCTCTGCTGCTTCTGCTGTTAGGAATCGCTCCTTGAAAGGCGAGCGAGAGCGTCCTTCCGGGTGCATTGCACTGAGTCGAGTGCTCGCTCGGGACTTTGCTCTCGCGGCCAAGGCAAGAGGGCGTGCTTGCCCGCAGAACCGAGAACACGCTGTTGGGCAGAGCTGCAACTGACCGCTGGAGTTCAGCTCTCGCCGGACGGCAGAAGGCGAAGAACGAAGCCGCTTGCGAGCGGCGCAGTGCAGCGAAGAGCTCTCCGAATTCGCCGCTAGCTCCACGGTCCTTCTCAGCTGCGAGTAGCAGCGCTCGCAGTACACAGAGCTTCGCAAGGCCCGAAGAGCCGGAGGGAAGTATCGCACACGAAAATGTGCCAGGACAGAGACGTGTTCTACGTTGTCCCTTCTCGTCGTGCAGTTTGTGCCTCTGCTGCTTCTGCTGTTAGGAATCGCTCCTTGAAAGGCGAGCGAGAGCGTCCTTCCGGGTGCATTGCACTGAGTCGAGTGCTCGCTCGGGACTTTGCACTCGGGGCCAAGGCAAGAGGGCGTGCTTGCCCGCAGAACCGAGAACACGCTGTTGGGCAGAGCTGCAACTGACCGCTGGAGTTCAGCTCTCGCCGGACGGCAGAAGGCGAAGAACGAAGCCGCTTGCGAGCGGCGCAGTGCAGCGAAGAGCTCTCCGAATTCGCCGCTAGCTCCACGGTCCTTCTCAGCTGCGAGTAGCAGCGCTCGCAGTACACAGAGCTTCGCAAGGCCCGAAGACCCGGAGGGAAGTATCGCACACGCAAATGTGCCAGGACAGAGACGTGTTCTACGGTGTCCCCTCTCGTCGTGCAGTTTGTGCCTCTGCTGCTTCTGCTGTTAGGAATCGCTCCTTGAAAGGCGAGCGAGAGCGTCCTTCCGGGTGCATTGCACTGAGTCGAGTGCTCGCTCGGGACTTTGCTCTCGCGGCCAAGGCAAGAGGGCGTGCTTGCCCGCAGAACCGAGAACACGCTGTTGGGCAGAGCTGCAACTGACCGCTGGAGTTCAGCTCTCGCCGGACGGCAGAAGGCGAAGAACGAAGCCGCTTGCGAGCGGCGCAGTGCAGCGAAGAGCTCTCCGAATTCGCCGCTAGCTCCACGGTCCTTCTCAGCTGCGAGTAGCAGCGCTCGCAGTACACAGAGCTTCGCAAGGCCCGAAGAGCCGGAGGGAAGTATCGCACACGCAAATGTGCCAGGACAGAGACGTGATCTACGTTGTCCCCTCTCGTCGTGCAGTTTGTGCCTCTGCTGCTTCTGCTGTTAGGAATCGCTCCTTGAAAGGCGAGCGAGAGCGTCCTTCCGGGTGCATTGCACTGAGTCGAGTGCTCGCTCGGGACTTTGCTCTCGGGGCCAAGGCAAGAGGGCGTGCTTGCCCGCAGAACCGAGAACACGCTGTTGGGCAGAGCTGCAGCTGACCGCTGGAGTTCAGCTCTCGCCGGACGGCAGAAGGCGAAGAACGAAGCCGCTTGCGAGCGGCGCAGTGCAGCGAAGAGCTCTCCGAATTCGCCGCTAGCTCCACGGTCCTTCTCAGCTGCGAGTAGCAGCGCTCGCAGTACACAGAGCTTCGCAAGGCCCGAAGACCCGGAGGGAAGTATCGCACACGAAAATGTGCCAGGACAGAGACGTGTTCTACGGTGTCCCTTCTCGTCGTGCAGTTTGTGCCTCTGCTGCTTCTGCTGTTAGGAATCGCTCCTTGAAAGGCGAGCGAGAGCGTCCTTCCGGGTGCATTGCACTGAGTCGAGTGCTCGCTCGGGACTTTGCTCTCGCGGCCAAGGCAAGAGGGCGTGCTTGCCCGCAGAACCGAGAACACGCTGTTGGGCAGAGCTGCAGCTGACCGCTGGAGTTCAGCTCTCGCCGGACGGCAGAAGGCGAAGAACGAAGCCGCTTGCGAGCGGCGCAGTGCAGCGAAGAGCTCTCCGAATTCGCCGCTAGCTCCACGGTCCTTCTCAGCTGCGAGTAGCAGCGCTCGCAGTACACAGAGCTTCGCAAGGCCCGAAGACCCGGAGGGAAGTATCGCACACGCAAATGTGCCAGGACAGAGACGTGTTCTACCGTGTCCCCTCTCGTCGTGCAGTTTGTGCCTCTGCTGCTTCTGCTGTTAGGAATCGCTCCTTGAAAGGCGAGCGAGAGCGTCCTTCCGGGTGCATTGCACTGAGTCGAGTGCTCGCTCGGGACTTTGCTCTCGGGGCCAAGGCAAGAGGGCGTGCTTGCCCGCAGAACCGAGAACACGCTGTTGGGCAGAGCTGCAGCTGACCGCTGGAGTTCAGCTCTCGCCGGACGGCAGAAGGCGAAGAACGAAGCCGCTTGCGAGCGGCGCAGTGCAGCGAAGAGCTCTCCGAATTCGCCGCTAGCTCCACGGTCCTTCTCAGCTGCGAGTAGCAGCGCTCGCAGTACACAGTGCTTCGCAAGGCCCGAAGAGCCGGAGGGAAGTATCGCACACGCAAATGTGCCAGGACAGAGACGTGTTCTACGGTGTCCCCTCTCGTCGTGCAGTTTGTGCCTCTGCTGCTTCTGCTGTTAGGAATCGCTCCTTGAAAGGCGAGCGAGAGCGTCCTTCCGGGTGCATTGCACTGAGTCGAGTGCTCGCTCGGGACTTTGCTCTCGGGGCCAAGGCAAGAGGGCGTGCTTGCCCGCAGAACCGAGAACACGCTGTTGGGCAGAGCTGCAGCTGACCGCTGGAGTTCAGCTCTCGCCGGACGGCAGAAGGCGAAGAACGAAGCCGCTTGCGAGCGGCGCAGTGCAGCGAAGAGCTCTCCGAATTCGCCGCTAGCTCCACGGTCCTTCTCAGCTGCGAGTAGCAGCGCTCGCAGTACACAGAGCTTCGCAAGGCCCGAAGAGCCGGAGGGAAGTATCGCACACGAAAATGTGCCAGGACAGAGACGTGTTCTACGGTGTCCCCTCTCGTCGTGCAGTTTGTGCCTCTGCTGCTTCTGCTGTTAGGAATCGCTCCTTGAAAGGCGAGCGAGAGCGTCCTTCCGGGTGCATTGCACTGAGTCGAGTGCTCGCTCGGGACTTTGCTCTCGCGGCCAAGGCAAGAGGGCGTGCTTGCCCGCAGAACCGAGAACACGCTGTTGGGCAGAGCTGCAGCTGACCGCTGGAGTTCAGCTCTCGCCGGACGGCAGAAGGCGAAGAACGAAGCCGCTTGCGAGCGGCGCAGTGCAGCGAAGAGCTCTCCGAATTCGCCGCTAGCTCCACGGTCCTTCTCAGCTGCGAGTAGCAGCGCTCGCAGTACACAGAGCTTCGCAAGGCCCGAAGAGCCGGAGGGAAGTATCGCACACGCAAATGTGCCAGGACAGAGACGTGTTCTACCGTGTCCCCTCTCGTCGTGCAGTTTGTGCCTCTGCTGCTTCTGCTGTTAGGAATCGCTCCTTGAAAGGCGAGCGAGAGCGTCCTTCCGGGTGCATTGCACTGAGTCGAGTGCTCGCTCGGGACTTTGCTCTCGGGGCCAAGGCAAGAGGGCGTGCTTGCCCGCAGAACCGAGAACACGCTGTTGGGCAGAGCTGCAACTGACCGCTGGAGTTCAGCTCTCGCCGGACGGCAGAAGGCGAAGAACGAAGGCGCTTGCGAGCGGCGCAGTGCAGCGAAGAGCTCTCCGAATTCGCCGCTAGCTCCACGGTCCTTCTCAGCTGCGAGTAGCAGCGCTCGCAGTACACAGAGCTTCGCAAGGCCCGAAGAGCCGGAGGGAAGTATCGCACACGCAAATGTGCCAGGACAGAGACGTGTTCTACGGTGTCCCCTCTCGTCGTGCAGTTTGTGCCTCTGCTGCTTCTGCTGTTAGGAATCGCTCCTTGAAAGGCGAGCGAGAGCGTCCTTCCGGGTGCATTGCACTGAGTCGAGTGCTCGCTCGGGACTTTGCTCTCGCGGCCAAGGCAAGAGGGCGTGCTTGCCCGCAGAACCGAGAACACGCTGTTGGGCAGAGCTGCAGCTGACCGCTGGAGTTCAGCTCTCGCCGGACGGCAGAAGGCGAAGAACGAAGCCGCTTGCGAGCGGCGCAGTGCAGCGAAGAGCTCTCCGAATTCGCCGCTAGCTCCACGGTCCTTCTCAGCTGCGAGTAGCAGCGCTCGCAGTACACAGAGCTTCGCAAGGCCCGAAGAGCCGGAGGGAAGTATCGCACACGCAAATGTACCAGGACAGAGACGTGATCTACGTTGTCCCCTCTCGTCGTGCAGTTTGTGCCTCTGCTGCTTCTGCTGTTAGGAATCGCTCCTTGAAAGGCGAGCGAGAGCGTCCTTCCGGGTGCATTGCACTGAGTCGAGTGCTCGCTCGGGACTTTGCTCTCGGGGCCAAGGCAAGAGGGCGTGCTTGCCCGCAGAACCGAGAACACGCTGTTGGGCAGAGCTGCAACTGACCGCTGGAGTTCAGCTCTCGCCGGACGGCAGAAGGCGAAGAACGAAGGCGCTTGCGAGCGGCGCAGTGCAGCGAAGAGCTCTCCGAATTCGCCGCTAGCTCCACGGTCCTTCTCAGCTGCGAGTAGCAGCGCTCGCAGTACACAGAGCTTCGCAAGGCCCGAAGAGCCGGAGGGAAGTATCGCACACGCAAATGTGCCAGGACAGAGACGTGTTCTACGTTGTCCCTTCTCGTCGTGCAGTTTGTGCCTCTGCTGCTTCTGCTGTTAGGAATCGCTCCTTGAAAGACGAGCGAGAGCGTCCTTCCGGGTGCATTGCACTGAGTCGAGTGCTCGCTCGGGACTTTGCTCTCGGGGCCAAGGCAAGAGGGCGTGCTTGCCCGCAGAACCGAGAACACGCTGTTGGGCAGAGCTGCAGCAGACCGCTGGAGTTCAGCTCTCGCCGGACGGCAGAAGGCGAAGAACGAAGCCGCTTGCGAGCGGCGCAGTGCAGCGAAGAGCTCTCCGAATTCGCCGCTAGCTCCACGGTCCTTCTCAGCTGCGAGTAGCAGCGCTCGCAGTACACAGAGCTTCGCAAGGCCCGAAGAGCCGGCGGGAAGTATCGCACACGCAAATGTGCCAGGACAGAGACGTGATCTACGTTGTCCCCTCTCGTCGTGCAGTTTGTGCCTCTGCTGCTTCTGCTGTTAGGAATCGCTCCTTGAAAGGCGAGCGAGAGCGTCCTTCCGGGTGCATTGCACTGAGTCGAGTGCTCGCTCGGGACTTTGCTCTCGGGGCCAAGGCAAGAGGGCGTGCTTGCCCGCAGAACCGAGAACACGCTGTTGGGCAGAGCTGCAACTGACCGCTGGAGTTCAGCTCTCGCCGGACGGCAGAAGGCGAAGAACGAAGCCGCTTGCGAGCGGCGCAGTGCAGCGAAGAGCTCTCCGAATTCGCCGCTAGCTCCACGGTCCTTCTCAGCTGCGAGTAGCAGCGCTCGCAGTACACAGAGCTTCGCAAGGCCCGAAGAGCCGGAGGGAAGTATCGCACACGCAAATGTGCCAGGACAGAGACGTGTTCTACCGTGTCCCCTCTCGTCGTGCAGTTTGTGCCTCTGCTGCTTCTGCTGTTAGGAATCGCTCCTTGAAAGGCGAGCGAGAGCGTCCTTCCGGGTGCATTGCACTGAGTCGAGTGCTCGCTCGGGACTTTGCTCTCGCGGCCAAGGCAAGAGGGCGTGCTTGCCCGCAGAACCGAGAACACGCTGTTGGGCAGAGCTGCAGCTGACCGCTGGAGTTCAGCTCTCGCCGGACGGCAGAAGGCGAAGAACGAAGCCGCTTGCGAGCGGCGCAGTGCAGCGAAGAGCTCTCCGAATTCGCCGCTAGCTCCACGGTCCTTCTCAGCTGCGAGTAGCAGCGCTCGCAGTACACAGTGCTTCGCAAGGCCCGAAGAGCCGGAGGGAAGTATCGCACACGCAAATGTGCCAGGACAGAGACGTGTTCTACGGTGTCCCCTCTCGTCGTGCAGTTTGTGCCTCTGCTGCTTCTGCTGTTAGGAATCGCTCCTTGAAAGGCGAGCGAGAGCGTCCTTCCGGGTGCATTGCACTGAGTCGAGTGCTCGCTCGGGACTTTGCTCTCGGGGCCAAGGCAAGAGGGCGTGCTTGCCCGCAGAACCGAGAACACGCTGTTGGGCAGAGCTGCAGCTGACCGCTGGAGTTCAGCTCTCGCCGGACGGCAGAAGGCGAAGAACGAAGGCGCTTGCGAGCGGCGCAGTGCAGCGAAGAGCTCTCCGAATTCGCCGCTAGCTCCACGGTCCTTCTCAGCTGCGAGTAGCAGCGCTCGCAGTACACAGAGCTTCGCAAGGCCCGAAGAGCCGGAGGGAAGTATCGCACACGAAAATGTGCCAGGACAGAGACGTGTTCTACGGTGTCCCCTCTCGTCGTGCAGTTTGTGCCTCTGCTGCTTCTGCTGTTAGGAATCGCTCCTTGAAAGGCGAGCGAGAGCGTCCTTCCGGGTGCATTGCACTGAGTCGAGTGCTCGCTCGGGACTTTGCTCTCGCGGCCAAGGCAAGAGGGCGTGCTTGCCCGCAGAACCGAGAACACGCTGTTGGGCAGAGCTGCAGCTGACCGCTGGAGTTCAGCTCTCGCCGGACGGCAGAAGGCGAAGAACGAAGCCGCTTGCGAGCGGCGCAGTGCAGCGAAGAGCTCTCCGAATTCGCCGCTAGCTCCACGGTCCTTCTCAGCTGCGAGTAGCAGCGCTCGCAGTACACAGAGCTTCGCAAGGCCCGAAGAGCCGGAGGGAAGTATCGCACACGCAAATGTGCCAGGACAGAGACGTGTTCTACGGTGTCCCCTCTCGTCGTGCAGTTTGTGCCTCTGCTGCTTCTGCTGTTAGGAATCGCTCCTTGAAAGGCGAGCGAGAGCGTCCTTCCGGGTGCATTGCACTGAGTCGAGTGCTCGCTCGGGACTTTGCTCTCGCGGCCAAGGCAAGAGGGCGTGCTTGCCCGCAGAACCGAGAACACGCTGTTGGGCAGAGCTGCAGCTGACCGCTGGAGTTCAGCTCTCGCCGGACGGCAGAAGGCGAAGAACGAAGCCGCTTGCGAGCGGCGCAGTGCAGCGAAGAGCTCTCCGAATTCGCCGCTAGCTCCACGGTCCTTCTCAGCTGCGAGTAGCAGCGCTCGCAGTACACAGAGCTTCGCAAGGCCCGAAGAGCCGGAGGGAAGTATCGCACACGAAAATGTACCAGGACAGAGACGTGATCTACGTTGTCCCCTCTCGTCGTGCAGTTTGTGCCTCTGCTGCTTCTGCTGTTAGGAATCGCTCCTTGAAAGACGAGCGAGAGCGTCCTTCCGGGTGCATTGCACTGAGTCGAGTGCTCGCTCGGGACTTTGCTCTCGGGGCCAAGGCAAGAGGGCGTGCTTGCCCGCAGAACCGAGAACACGCTGTTGGGCAGAGCTGCAACTGACCGCTGGAGTTCAGCTCTCGCCGGACGGCAGAAGGCGAAGAACGAAGCCGCTTGCGAGCGGCGCAGTGCAGCGAAGAGCTCTCCGAATTCGCCGCTAGCTCCACGGTCCTTCTCAGCTGCGAGTAGCAGCGCTCGCAGTACACAGAGCTTCGCAAGGCCCGAAGAGCCGGAGGGAAGTATCGCACACGCAAATGTGCCAGGACAGAGACGTGTTCTACGTTGTCCCTTCTCGTCGTGCAGTTTGTGCCTCTGCTGCTTCTGCTGTTAGGAATCGCTCCTTGAAAGACGAGCGAGAGCGTCCTTCCGGGTGCATTGCACTGAGTCGAGTGCTCGCTCGGGACTTTGCTCTCGGGGCCAAGGCAAGAGGGCGTGCTTGCCCGCAGAACCGAGAACACGCTGTTGGGCAGAGCTGCAGCAGACCGCTGGAGTTCAGCTCTCGCCGGACGGCAGAAGGCGAAGAACGAAGCCGCTTGCGAGCGGCGCAGTGCAGCGAAGAGCTCTCCGAATTCGCCGCTAGCTCCACGGTCCTTCTCAGCTGCGAGTAGCAGCGCTCGCAGTACACAGAGCTTCGCAAGGCCCGAAGAGCCGGAGGGAAGTATCGCACACGCAAATGTGCCAGGACAGAGACGTGTTCTACGGTGTCCCCTCTCGTCGTGCAGTTTGTGCCTCTGCTGCTTCTGCTGTTAGGAATCGCTCCTTGAAAGGCGAGCGAGAGCGTCCTTCCGGGTGCATTGCACTGAGTCGAGTGCTCGCTCGGGACTTTGCACTCGGGGCCAAGGCAAGAGGGCGTGCTTGCCCGCAGAACCGAGAACACGCTGTTGGGCAGAGCTGCAGCTGACCGCTGGAGTTCAGCTCTCGCCGGACGGCAGAAGGCGAAGAACGAAGCCGCTTGCGAGCGGCGCAGTGCAGCGAAGAGCTCTCCGAATTCGCCGCTAGCTCCACGGTCCTTCTCAGCTGCGAGTAGCAGCGCTCGCAGTACACAGAGCTTCGCAAGGCCCGAAGACCCGGAGGGAAGTATCGCACACGCAAATGTGCCAGGACAGAGACGTGTTCTACGTTGTCCCCTCTCGTCGTGCAGTTTGTGCCTCTGCTGCTTCTGCTGTTAGGAATCGCTCCTTGAAAGGCGAGCGAGAGCGTCCTTCCGGGTGCATTGCACTGAGTCGAGTGCTCGCTCGGGACTTTGCTCTCGCGGCCAAGGCAAGAGGGCGTGCTTGCCCGCAGAACCGAGAACACGCTGTTGGGCAGAGCTGCAACTGACCGCTGGAGTTCAGCTCTCGCCGGACGGCAGAAGGCGAAGAACGAAGCCGCTTGCGAGCGGTGCAGTGCAGCGAAGAGCTCTCCGAATTCGCCGCTAGCTCCACGGTCCTTCTCAGCTGCGAGTAGCAGCGCTCGCAGTACACAGAGCTTCGCAAGGCCCGAAGAGCCGGAGGGAAGTATCGCACACGCAAATGTGCCAGGACAGAGACGTGTTCTACGGTGTCCCCTCTCGTCGTGCAGTTTGTGCCTCTGCTGCTTCTGCTGTTAGGAATCGCTCCTTGAAAGGCGAGCGAGAGCGTCCTTCCGGGTGCATTGCACTGAGTCGAGTGCTCGCTCGGGACTTTGCTCTCGGGGCCAAGGCAAGAGGGCGTGCTTGCCCGCAGAACCGAGAACACGCTGTTGGGCAGAGCTGCAGCTGACCGCTGGAGTTCAGCTCTCGCCGGACGGCAGAAGGCGAAGAACGAAGGCGCTTGCGAGCGGCGCAGTGCAGCGAAGAGCTCTCCGAATTCGCCGCTAGCTCCACGGTCCTTCTCAGCTGCGAGTAGCAGCGCTCGCAGTACACAGAGCTTCGCAAGGCCCGAAGAGCCGGAGGGAAGTATCGCACACGAAAATGTGCCAGGACAGAGACGTGTTCTACGTTGTCCCCTCTCGTCGTGCAGTTTGTGCCTCTGCTGCTTCTGCTGTTAGGAATCGCTCCTTGAAAGGCGAGCGAGAGCGTCCTTCCGGGTGCATTGCACTGAGTCGAGTGCTCGCTCGGGACTTTGCTCTCGCGGCCAAGGCAAGAGGGCGTGCTTGCCCGCAGAACCGAGAACACGCTGTTGGGCAGAGCTGCAACTGACCGCTGGAGTTCAGCTCTCGCCGGACGGCAGAAGGCGAAGAACGAAGCCGCTTGCGAGCGGCGCAGTGCAGCGAAGAGCTCTCCGAATTCGCCGCTAGCTCCACGGTCCTTCTCAGCTGCGAGTAGCAGCGCTCGCAGTACACAGAGCTTCGCAAGGCCCGAAGACCCGGAGGGAAGTATCGCACACGAAAATGTGCCAGGACAGAGACGTGTTCTACGGTGTCCCCTCTCGTCGTGCAGTTTGTGCCTCTGCTGCTTCTGCTGTTAGGAATCGCTCCTTGAAAGACGAGCGAGAGCGTCCTTCCGGGTGCATTGCACTGAGTCGAGTGCTCGCTCGGGACTTTGCTCTCGCGGCCAAGGCAAGAGGGCGTGCTTGCCCGCAGAACCGAGAACACGCTGTTGGGCAGAGCTGCAACTGACCGCTGGAGTTCAGCTCTCGCCGGACGGCAGAAGGCGAAGAACGAAGCCGCTTGCGAGCGGCGCAGTGCAGCGAAGAGCTCTCCGAATTCGCCGCTAGCTCCACGGTCCTTCTCAGCTGCGAGTAGCAGCGCTCGCAGTACACAGAGCTTCGCAAGGCCCGAAGACCCGGAGCGAAGTATCGCACACGCAAATGTGCCAGGACAGAGACGTGTTCTACGTTGTCCCTTCTCGTCGTGCAGTTTGTGCCTCTGCTGCTTCTGCTCTTAGGAATCGCTCCTTGAAAGGCGAGCGAGAGCGTCCTTCCGGGTGCATTGCACTGAGTCGAGTGCTCGCTCGGGACTTTGCACTCGGGGCCAAGGCAAGAGGGCGTGCTTGCCCGCAGAACCGAGAACACGCTGTTGGGCAGAGCTGCAACTGACCGCTGGAGTTCAGCTCTCGCCGGACGGCAGAAGGCGAAGAACGAAGCCGCTTGCGAGCGGCGCAGTGCAGCGAAGAGCTCTCCGAATTCGCCGCTAGCTCCACGGTCCTTCTCAGCTGCGAGTAGCAGCGCTCGCAGTACACAGAGCTTCGCAAGGCCCGAAGACCCGGAGGGAAGTATCGCACACGCAAATGTGCCAGGACAGAGACGTGTTCTACGGTGTCCCCTCTCGTCGTGCAGTTTGTGCCTCTGCTGCTTCTGCTGTTAGGAATCGCTCCTTGAAAGGCGAGCGAGAGCGTCCTTCCGGGTGCATTGCACTGAGTCGAGTGCTCGCTCGGGACTTTGCTCTCGCGGCCAAGGCAAGAGGGCGTGCTTGCCCGCAGAACCGAGAACACGCTGTTGGGCAGAGCTGCAACTGACCGCTGAAGTTCAGCCTTCGCCGGACGGCAGAAGGCGAAGAACGAAGCCGCTTGCGAGCGGCGCAGTGCAGCGAAGAGCTCTCCGAATTCGCCGCTAGCTCCACGGTCCTTCTCAGCTGCGAGTAGCAGCGCTCGCAGTACACAGAGCTTCGCAAGGCCCGAAGAGCCGGCGGGAAGTATCGCACACGCAAATGTGCCAGGACAGAGACGTGATCTACGTTGTCCCCTCTCGTCGTGCAGTTTGTGCCTCTGCTGCTTCTGCTGTTAGGAATCGCTCCTTGAAAGGCGAGCGAGAGCGTCCTTCCGGGTGCATTGCACTGAGTCGAGTGCTCGCTCGGGACTTTGCTCTCGGGGCCAAGGCAAGAGGGCGTGCTTGCCCGCAGAACCGAGAACACGCTGTTGGGCAGAGCTGCAACTGACCGCTGGAGTTCAGCTCTCGCCGGACGGCAGAAGGCGAAGAACGAAGGCGCTTGCGAGCGGCGCAGTGCAGCGAAGAGCTCTCCGAATTCGCCGCTAGCTCCACGGTCCTTCTCAGCTGCGAGTAGCAGCGCTCGCAGTACACAGAGCTTCGCAAGGCCCGAAGAGCCGGAGGGAAGTATCGCACACGCAAATGTGCCAGGACAGAGACGTGTTCTACGTTGTCCCCTCTCGTCGTGCAGTTTGTGCCTCTGCTGCTTCTGCTGTTAGGAATCGCTCCTTGAAAGGCGAGCGAGAGCGTCCTTCCGGGTGCATTGCACTGAGTCGAGTGCTCGCTCGGGACTTTGCTCTCGCGGCCAAGGCAAGAGGGCGTGCTTGCCCGCAGAACCGAGAACACGCTGTTGGGCAGAGCTGCAACTGACCGCTGGAGTTCAGCTCTCGCCGGACGGCAGAAGGCGAAGAACGAAGCCGCTTGCGAGCGGCGCAGTGCAGCGAAGAGCTCTCCGAATTCGCCGCTAGCTCCACGGTCCTTCTCAGCTGCGAGTAGCAGCGCTCGCAGTACACAGAGCTTCGCAAGGCCCGAAGAGCCGGAGGGAAGTATCGCACACGAAAATGTGCCAGGACAGAGACGTGTTCTACGGTGTCCCCTCTCGTCGTGCAGTTTGTGCCTCTGCTGCTTCTGCTGTTAGGAATCGCTCCTTGAAAGACGAGCGAGAGCGTCCTTCCGGGTGCATTGCACTGAGTCGAGTGCTCGCTCGGGACTTTGCTCTCGCGGCCAAGGCAAGTGGGCGTGCTTGCCCGCAGAACCGAGAACACGCTGTTGGGCCGAGCTGCAACTGACCGCTGGAGTTCAGCTCTCGCCGGACGGCAGAAGGCGAAGAACGAAGCCGCTTGCGAGCGGCGCAGTGCAGCGAAGAGCTCTCCGAATTCGCCGCTAGCTCCACGGTCCTTCTCAGCTGCGAGTAGCAGCGCTCGCAGTACACAGAGCTTCGCAAGGCCCGAAGACCCGGAGCGAAGTATCGCACACGCAAATGTGCCAGGACAGAGACGTGTTCTACGTTGTCCCTTCTCGTCGTGCAGTTTGTGCCTCTGCTGCTTCTGCTGTTAGGAATCGCTCCTTGAAAGGCGAGCGAGAGCGTCCTTCCGGGTGCATTGCACTGAGTCGAGTGCTCGCTCGGGACTTTGCACTCGGGGCCAAGGCAAGAGGGCGTGCTTGCCCGCAGAACCGAGAACACGCTGTTGGGCAGAGCTGCAACTGACCGCTGGAGTTCAGCTCTCGCCGGACGGCAGAAGGCGAAGAACGAAGCCGCTTGCGAGCGGCGCAGTGCAGCGAAGAGCTCTCCGAATTCGCCGCTAGCTCCACGGTCCTTCTCAGCTGCGAGTAGCAGCGCTCGCAGTACACAGAGCTTCGCAAGGCCCGAAGACCCGGAGGGAAGTATCGCACACGCAAATGTGCCAGGACAGAGACGTGTTCTACGGTGTCCCCTCTCGTCGTGCAGTTTGTGCCTCTGCTGCTTCTGCTGTTAGGAATCGCTCCTTGAAAGGCGAGCGAGAGCGTCCTTCCGGGTGCATTGCACTGAGTCGAGTGCTCGCTCGGGACTTTGCTCTCGCGGCCAAGGCAAGAGGGCGTGCTTGCCCGCAGAACCGAGAACACGCTGTTGGGCAGAGCTGCAACTGACCGCTGGAGTTCAGCTCTCGCCGGACGGCAGAAGGCGAAGAACGAAGGCGCTTGCGAGCGGCGCAGTGCAGCGAAGAGCTCTCCGAATTCGCCGCTAGCTCCACGGTCCTTCTCAGCTGCGAGTAGCAGCGCTCGCAGTACACAGAGCTTCGCAAGGCCCGAAGACCCGGAGGGAAGTATCGCACACGCAAATGTGCCAGGACAGAGACGTGTTCTACGGTGTCCCCTCTCGTCGTGCAGTTTGTGCCTCTGCTGCTTCTGCTGTTAGGAATCGCTCCTTGAAAGGCGAGCGAGAGCGTCCTTCCGGGTGCATTGCACTGAGTCGAGTGCTCGCTCGGGACTTTGCTCTCGCGGCCAAGGCAAGAGGGCGTGCTTGCCCGCAGAACCGAGAACACGCTGTTGGGCAGAGCTGCAACTGACCGCTGGAGTTCAGCTCTCGCCGGACGGCAGAAGGCGAAGAACGAAGCCGCTTGCGAGCGGCGCAGTGCAGCGAAGAGCTCTCCGAATTCGCCGCTAGCTCCACGGTCCTTCTCAGCTGCGAGTAGCAGCGCTCGCAGTACACAGAGCTTCGCAAGGCCCGAAGAGCCGGCGGGAAGTATCGCACACGCAAATGTGCCAGGACAGAGACGTGTTCTACGTTGTCCCCTCTCGTCGTGCAGTTTGTGCCTCTGCTGCTTCTGCTGTTAGGAATCGCTCCTTGAAAGGCGAGCGAGAGCGTCCTTCCGGGTGCATTGCACTGAGTCGAGTGCTCGCTCGGGACTTTGCTCTCGCGGCCAAGGCAAGAGGGCGTGCTTGCCCGCAGAACCGAGAACACGCTGTTGGGCAGAGCTGCAACTGACCGCTGGAGTTCAGCTCTCGCCGGACGGCAGAAGGCGAAGAACGAAGGCGCTTGCGAGCGGCGCAGTGCAGCGAAGAGCTCTCCGAATTCGCCGCTAGCTCCACGGTCCTTCTCAGCTGCGAGTAGCAGCGCTCGCAGTACACAGAGCTTCGCAAGGCCCGAAGACCCGGAGGGAAGTATCGCACACGAAAATGTGCCAGGACAGAGACGTGTTCTACGTTGTCCCCTCTCGTCGTGCAGTTTGTGCCTCTGCTGCTTCTGCTGTTAGGAATCGCTCCTTGAAAGGCGAGCGAGAGCGTCCTTCCGGGTGCATTGCACTGAGTCGAGTGCTCGCTCGGGACTTTGCTCTCGCGGCCAAGGCAAGTGGGCGTGCTTGCCCGCAGAACCGAGAACACGCTGTTGGGCAGAGCTGCAACTGACCGCTGGAGTTCAGCTCTCGCCGGACGGCAGAAGGCGAAGAACGAAGCCGCTTGCGAGCGGCGCAGTGCAGCGAAGAGCTCTCCGAATTCGCCGCTAGCTCCACGGTCCTTCTCAGCTGCGAGTAGCAGCGCTCGCAGTACACAGAGCTTCGCAAGGCCCGAAGACCCGGAGCGAAGTATCGCACACGCAAATGTGCCAGGACAGAGACGTGTTCTACGTTGTCCCTTCTCGTCGTGCAGTTTGTGCCTCTGCTGCTTCTGCTCTTAGGAATCGCTCCTTGAAAGGCGAGCGAGAGCGTCCTTCCGGGTGCATTGCACTGAGTCGAGTGCTCGCTCGGGACTTTGCACTCGGGGCCAAGGCAAGAGGGCGTGCTTGCCCGCAGAACCGAGAACACGCTGTTGGGCAGAGCTGCAACTGACCGCTGGAGTTCAGCTCTCGCCGGACGGCAGAAGGCGAAGAACGAAGCCGCTTGCGAGCGGCGCAGTGCAGCGAAGAGCTCTCCGAATTCGCCGCTAGCTCCACGGTCCTTCTCAGCTGCGAGTAGCAGCGCTCGCAGTACACAGAGCTTCGCAAGGCCCGAAGACCCGGAGGGAAGTATCGCACACGCAAATGTGCCAGGACAGAGACGTGTTCTAACGGTGACCCTTCTCGTCGTGCAGTTTGTGCCTCTGCTGCTTCTGCTGTTAGGAATCGCTCCTTGAAAGGCGAGCGAGAGCGTCCTTCCGGGTGCATTGCACTGAGTCGAGTGCTCGCTCGGGACTTTGCTCTCGCGGCCAAGGCAAGAGGGCGTGCTTGCCCGCAGAACCGAGAACACGCTGTTGGGCAGAGCTGCAACTGACCGCTGGAGTTCAGCTCTCGCCGGACGGCAGAAGGCGAAGAACGAAGGCGCTTGCGAGCGGCGCAGTGCAGCGAAGAGCTCTCCGAATTCGCCGCTAGCTCCACGGTCCTTCTCAGCTGCGAGTAGCAGCGCTCGCAGTACACAGAGCTTCGCAAGGCCCGAAGAGCCGGAGGGAAGTATCGCACACGCAAATGTGCCAGGACAGAGACGTGTTCTACGGTGTCCCTTCTCGTCGTGCAGTTTGTGCCTCTGCTGCTTCTGCTGTTAGGAATCGCTCCTTGAAAGACGAGCGAGAGCGTCCTTCCGGGTGCATTGCACTGAGTCGAGTGCTCGCTCGGGACTTTGCTCTCGGGGCCAAGGCAAGAGGGCGTGCTTGCCCGCAGAACCGAGAACACGCTGTTGGGCAGAGCTGAAGCTGACCGCTGGAGTTCAGCTCTCGCCGGACGGCAGAAGGCGAAGAACGAAGGCGCTTGCGAGCGGCGCAGTGCAGCGAAGAGCTCTCCGAATTCGCCGCTAGCTCCCCGGTCCTTCTCAGCTGCGAGTAGCAGCGCTCGCAGTACACAGAGCTTCGCAAGGCCCGAAGACCCGGAGGGAAGTATCGCACACGAAAATGTGCCAGGACAGAGACGTGTTCTACGTTGTCCCTTCTCGTCGTGCAGTTTGTGCCTCTGCTGCTTCTGCTGTTATGAATCGCTCCTTGAAAGACGAGCGAGAGCGTCCTTCCGGGTGCATTGCACTGAGTCGAGTGCTCGCTCGGGACTTTGCTCTCGGGGCCAAGGCAAGAGGGCGTGCTTGCCCGCAGAACCGAGAACACGCTGTTGGGCAGAGCTGAAGCTGACCGCTGGAGTTCAGCTCTCGCCGGACGGCAGAAGGCGAAGTACGAAGCCGCTTGCGAGCGGCGCAGTGCAGCGAAGAGCTCTCCGAATTCGCCGCTAGCTCCACGGTCCTTCTCAGCTGCGAGTAGCAGCGCTCGCAGTACACAGAGCTTCGCAAGGCCCGAAGAGCCGGAGGGAAGTATCGCACACGCAAATGTGCCAGGACAGAGACGTGTTCTACGTTGTCCCCTCTCGTCGTGCAGTTTGTGCCTCTGCTGCTTCTGCTGTTAGGAATCGCTCCTTGAAAGGCGAGCGAGAGCGTCCTTCCGGGTGCATTGCACTGAGTCGAGTGCTCGCTCGGGACTTTGCTCTCGGGGCCAAGGCAAGAGGGCGTGCTTGCCCGCAGAACCGAGAACACGCTGTTGGGCAGAGCTGCAACTGACCGCTGGAGTTCAGCTCTCGCCGGACGGCAGAAGGCGAAGAACGAAGGCGCTTGCGAGCGGCGCAGTGCAGCGAAGAGCTCTCCGAATTCGCCGCTAGCTCCACGGTCCTACTCAGCTGCGAGTAGCAGCGCTCGCAGTACACAGAGCTTCGCAAGGCCCGAAGAGCCGGAGGGAAGTATCGCACACGCAAATGTGCCAGGACAGAGACGTGTTCTACGGTGTCCCCTCTCGTCGTGCAGTTTGTGCCTCTGCTGCTTCTGCTGTTAGGAATCGCTCCTTGAAAGGCGAGCGAGAGCGTCCTTCCGGGTGCATTGCACTGAGTCGAGTGCTCGCTCGGGACTTTGCTCTCGCGGCCAAGGCAAGAGGGCGTGCTTGCCCGCAGAACCGAGAACACGCTGTTGGGCAGAGCTGCAACTGACCGCTGGAGTTCAGCTCTCGCCGGACGGCAGAAGGCGAAGAACGAAGCCGCTTGCGAGCGGCGCAGTGCAGCGAAGAGCTCTCCGAATTCGCCGCTAGCTCCACGGTCCTTCTCAGCTGCGAGTAGCAGCGCTCGCAGTACACAGAGCTTCGCAAGGCCCGAAGAGCCGGAGGGAAGTATCGCACACGCAAATGTGCCAGGACAGAGACGTGTTCTACGTTGTCCCCTCTCGTCGTGCAGTTTGTGCCTCTGCTGCTTCTGCTGTTAGGAATCGCTCCTTGAAAGGCGAGCGAGAGCGTCCTTCCGGGTGCATTGCACTGAGTCGAGTGCTCGCTCGGGACTTTGCTCTCGCGGCCAAGGCAAGAGGGCGTGCTTGCCCGCAGAACTGAGAACACGCTGTTGGGCAGAGCTGCAACTGACCGCTGGAGTTCAGCTCTCGCCGGACGGCAGAAGGCGAAGAACGAAGCCGCTTGCGAGCGGCGCAGTGCAGCGAAGAGCTCTCCGAATTCGCCGCTAGCTCCACGGTCCTTCTCAGCTGCGAGTAGCTGCTCTCGCAGTACACAGAGCTTCGCAAGGCCCGAAGAGCCGGAGGGAAGTATCGCACACGCAAATGTGCCAGGACAGAGACGTGTTCTACGTTGTCCCCTCTCGTCGTGCAGTTTGTGCCTCTGCTGCTTCTGCTGTTAGGAATCGCTCCTTGAAAGGCGAGCGAGAGCGTCCTTCCGGGTGCATTGCACTGAGTCGAGTGCTCGCTCGGGACTTTGCTCTCGCGGCCAAGGCAAGAGGGCGTGCTTGCCCGCAGAACCGAGAACACGCTGTTGGGCAGAGCTGCAACTGACCGCTGGAGTTCAGCTCTCGCCGGACGGCAGAAGGCGAAGAACGAAGCCGCTTGCGAGCGGCGCAGTGCAGCGAAGAGCTCTCCGAATTCGCCGCTAGCTCCACGGTCCTTCTCAGCTGCGAGTAGCAGCGCTCGCAGTACACAGAGCTTCGCAAGGCCCGAAGACCCGGAGGGAAGTATGGCACACGGAAATGTGCCAGGACAGAGACGTGTTCTACGTTGTCCCTTCTCGTCGTGCAGTTTGTGCCTCTGCTGCTTCTGCTGTTAGGAATCGCTCCTTGAAAGGCGAGCGAGAGCGTCCTTCCGGGTGCATTGCACTGAGTCGAGTGCTCGCTCGGGACTTTGCTCTCGCGGCCAAGGCAAGAGGGCGTGCTTGCCCGCAGAACCGAGAACACGCTGTTGGGCAGAGCTGCAACTGACCGCTGGAGTTCAGCTCTCGCCGGACGGCAGAAGGCGAAGAACGAAGCCGCTTGCGAGCGGCGCAGTGCAGCGAAGAGCTCTCCGAATTCGCCGCTAGCTCCACGGTCCTTCTCAGCTGCGAGTAGCAGCGCTCGCAGTACACAGAGCTTCGCAAGGCCCGAAGAGCCGGAGGGAAGTATCGCACACGCAAATGTGCCAGGACAGAGACGTGTTCTACGGTGTCCCCTCTCGTCGTGCAGTTTGTGCCTCTGCTGCTTCTGCTGTTAGGAATCGCTCCTTGAAAGGCGAGCGAGAGCGTCCTTCCGGGTGCATTGCACTGAGTCGAGTGCTCGCTCGGGACTTTGCTCTCGCGGCCAAGGCAAGAGGGCGTGCTTGCCCGCAGAACCGAGAACACGCTGTTGGGCAGAGCTGCAACTGACCGCTGGAGTTCAGCTCTCGCCGGACGGCAGAAGGCGAAGAACGAAGCCGCTTGCGAGCGGCGCAGTGCAGCGAAGAGCTCTCCGAATTCGCCGCTAGCTCCACGGTCCTTCTCAGCTGCGAGTAGCAGCGCTCGCAGTACACAGAGCTTCGCAAGGCCCGAAGAGCCGGAGGGAAGTATCGCACACGCAAATGTGCCAGGACAGAGACGTGTTCTACGGTGTCCCCTCTCGTCGTGCAGTTTGTGCCTCTGCTGCTTCTGCTGTTAGGAATCGCTCCTTGAAAGGCGAGCGAGAGCGTCCTTCCGGGTGCATTGCACTGAGTCGAGTGCTCGCTCGGGACTTTGCTCTCGGGGCCAAGGCAAGAGGGCGTGCTTGCCCGCAGAACCGAGAACACGCTGTTGGGCAGAGCTGAAGCTGACCGCTGGAGTTCAGCTCTCGCCGGACGGCAGAAGGCGAAGAACGAAGCCGCTTGCGAGCGGCGCAGTGCAGCGAAGAGCTCTCCGAATTCGCCGCTAGCTCCACGGTCCTTCTCAGCTGCGAGTAGCAGCGCTCGCAGTACACAGAGCTTCGCAAGGCCCGAAGAGCCGGAGGGAAGTATGGCACACGCAAATGTGCCAGTTCAGAGACGTGTTCTACGTTGTCCCCTCTCGTCGTGCAGTTTGTGCCTCTGCTGCTTCTGCTGTTAGGAATCGCTCCTTGAAAGGCGAGCGAGAGCGTCCTTCCGGGTGCATTGCACTGAGTCGAGTGCTCGCTCGGGACTTTGCTCTCGCGGCCAAGGCAAGAGGGCGTGCTTGCCCGCAGAACCGAGAACACGCTGTTGGGCAGAGCTGCAACTGACCGCTGGAGTTCAGCTCTCGCCGGACGGCAGAAGGCGAAGAACGAAGCCGCTTGCGAGCGGCGCAGTGCAGCGAAGAGCTCTCCGAATTCGCCGCTAGCTCCACGGTCCTTCTCAGCTGCGAGTAGCAGCGCTCGCAGTACACAGAGCTTCGCAAGGCCCGAAGAGCCGGAGGGAAGTATCGCACACGCAAATGTGCCAGGACAGAGACGTGTTCTACGTTGTCCCCTCTCGTCGTGCAGTTTGTGCCTCTGCTGCTTCTGCTGTTAGGAATCGCTCCTTGAAAGGCGAGCGAGAGCGTCCTTCCGGGTGCATTGCACTGAGTCGAGTGCTCGCTCGGGACTTTGCTCTCGCGGCCAAGGCAAGAGGGCGTGCTTGCCCGCAGAACCGAGAACACGCTGTTGGGCAGAGCTGCAACTGACCGCTGGAGTTCAGCTCTCGCCGGACGGCAGAAGGCGAAGAACGAAGCCGCTTGCGAGCGGCGCAGTGCAGCGAAGAGCTCTCCGAATTCGCCGCTAGCTCCACGGTCCTTCTCAGCTGCGAGTAGCAGCGCTCGCAGTACACAGAGCTTCGCAAGGCCCGAAGAGCCGGAGGGAAGTATCGCACACGCAAATGTGCCAGGACAGAGACGTGTTCTACGGTGTCCCCTCTCGTCGTGCAGTTTGTGCCTCTGCTGCTTCTGCTGTTAGGAATCGCTCCTTGAAAGGCGAGCGAGAGCGTCCTTCCGGGTGCATTGCACTGAGTCGAGTGCTCGCTCGGGACTTTGCTCTCGCGGCCAAGGCAAGAGGGCGTGCTTGCCCGCAGAACCGAGAACACGCTGTTGGGCAGAGCTGAAGCTGACCGCTGGAGTTCAGCTCTCGCCGGACGGCAGAAGGCGAAGAACGAAGCCGCTTGCGAGCGGCGCAGTGCAGCGAAGAGCTCTCCGAATTCGCCGCTAGCTCCCCGGTCCTTCTCAGCTGCGAGTAGCAGCGCTCGCAGTACACAGAGCTTCGCAAGGCCCGAAGACCCGGAGGGAAATATCGCACACGAAAATGTGCCAGGACAGAGACGTGTTCTACGTTGTCCCTTCTCGTCGTGCAGTTTGTGCCTCTGCTGCTTCTGCTGTTAGGAATCGCTCCTTGAAAGACGAGCGAGAGCGTCCTTCCGGGTGCATTGCACTGAGTCGAGTGCTCGCTCGGGACTTTGCTCTCGCGGCCAAGGCAAGAGGGCGTGCTTGCCCGCAGAACCGAGAACACGCTGTTGGGCAGAGCTGCAACTGACCGCTGGAGTTCAGCTCTCGCCGGACGGCAGAAGGCGAAGAACGAAGGCGCTTGCGAGCGGCGCAGTGCAGCGAAGAGCTCTCCGAATTCGCCGCTAGCTCCACGGTCCTTCTCAGCTGCGAGTAGCAGCGCTCGCAGTACACAGAGCTTCGCAAGGCCCGAAGACCCGGAGGGAAGTATCGCACACGCAAATGTGCCAGGACAGAGACGTGTTCTACGGTGTCCCCTCTCGTCGTGCAGTTTGTGCCTCTGCTGCTTCTGCTGTTAGGAATCGCTCCTTGAAAGGCGAGCGAGAGCGTCCTTCCGGGTGCATTGCACTGAGTCGAGTGCTCGCTCGGGACTTTGCTCTCGGGGCCAAGGCAAGAGGGCGTGCTTGCCCGCAGAACCGAGAACACGCTGTTGGGCAGAGCTGAAGCTGACCGCTGGAGTTCAGCTCTCGCCGGACGGCAGAAGGCGAAGAACGAAGCCGCTTGCGAGCGGCGCAGTGCAGCGAAGAGCTCTCCGAATTCGCCGCTAGCTCCACGGTCCTTCTCAGCTGCGAGTAGCAGCGCTCGCAGTACACAGAGCTTCGCAAGGCCCGAAGAGCCGGAGGGAAGTATGGCACACGCAAATGTGCCAGTTCAGAGACGTGTTCTACGTTGTCCCCTCTCGTCGTGCAGTTTGTGCCTCTGCTGCTTCTGCTGTTAGGAATCGCTCCTTGAAAGGCGAGCGAGAGCGTCCTTCCGGGTGCATTGCACTGAGTCGAGTGCTCGCTCGGGACTTTGCTCTCGCGGCCAAGGCAAGAGGGCGTGCTTGCCCGCAGAACCGAGAACACGCTGTTGGGCAGAGCTGCAACTGACCGCTGGAGTTCAGCTCTCGCCGGACGGCAGAAGGCGAAGAACGAAGCCGCTTGCGAGCGGCGCAGTGCAGCGAAGAGCTCTCCGAATTCGCCGCTAGCTCCACGGTCCTTCTCAGCTGCGAGTAGCAGCGCTCGCAGTACACAGAGCTTCGCAAGGCCCGAAGAGCCGGAGGGAAGTATCGCACACGCAAATGTGCCAGGACAGAGACGTGTTCTACGTTGTCCCCTCTCGTCGTGCAGTTTGTGCCTCTGCTGCTTCTGCTGTTAGGAATCGCTCCTTGAAAGGCGAGCGAGAGCGTCCTTCCGGGTGCATTGCACTGAGTCGAGTGCTCGCTCGGGACTTTGCTCTCGCGGCCAAGGCAAGAGGGCGTGCTTGCCCGCAGAACCGAGAACACGCTGTTGGGCAGAGCTGCAACTGACCGCTGGAGTTCAGCTCTCGCCGGACGGCAGAAGGCGAAGAACGAAGGCGCTTGCGAGCGGCGCAGTGCAGCGAAGAGCTCTCCGAATTCGCCGCTAGCTCCACGGTCCTTCTCAGCTGCGAGTAGCAGCGCTCGCAGTACACAGAGCTTCGCAAGGCCCGAAGAGCCGGAGGGAAGTATCGCACACGCAAATGTGCCAGGACAGAGACGTGTTCTACGGTGTCCCCTCTCGTCGTGCAGTTTGTGCCTCTGCTGCTTCTGCTGTTAGGAATCGCTCCTTGAAAGGCGAGCGAGAGCGTCCTTCCGGGTGCATTGCACTGAGTCGAGTGCTCGCTCGGGACTTTGCTCTCGGGGCCAAGGCAAGAGGGCGTGCTTGCCCGCAGAACCGAGAACACGCTGTTGGGCAGAGCTGCAACTGACCGCTGGAGTTCAGCTCTCGCCGGACGGCAGAAGGCGAAGAACGAAGGCGCTTGCGAGCGGCGCAGTGCAGCGAAGAGCTCTCCGAATTCGCCGCTAGCTCCACGGTCCTACTCAGCTGCGAGTAGCAGCGCTCGCAGTACACAGAGCTTCGCAAGGCCCGAAGACCCGGAGGGAAGTATCGCACACGCAAATGTGCCAGGACAGAGACGTGTTCTACGGTGTCCCCTCTCGTCGTGCAGTTTGTGCCTCTGCTGCTTCTGCTGTTAGGAATCGCTCCTTGAAAGGCGAGCGAGAGCGTCCTTCCGGGTGCATTGCACTGAGTCGAGTGCTCGCTCGGGACTTTGCTCTCGCGGCCAAGGCAAGAGGGCGTGCTTGCCCGCAGAACCGAGAACACGCTGTTGGGCAGAGCTGCAACTGACCGCTGGAGTTCAGCTCTCGCCGGACGGCAGAAGGCGAAGAACGAAGCCGCTTGCGAGCGGCGCAGTGCAGCGAAGAGCTCTCCGAATTCGCCGCTAGCTCCACGGTCCTTCTCAGCTGCGAGTAGCTGCTCTCGCAGTACACAGAGCTTCGCAAGGCCCGAAGAGCCGGAGGGAAGTATCGCACACGCAAATGTGCCAGGACAGAGACGTGTTCTACGTTGTCCCCTCTCGTCGTGCAGTTTGTGCCTCTGCTGCTTCTGCTGTTAGGAATCGCTCCTTGAAAGGCGAGCGAGAGCGTCCTTCCGGGTGCATTGCACTGAGTCGAGTGCTCGCTCGGGACTTTGCTCTCGCGGCCAAGGCAAGAGGGCGTGCTTGCCCGCAGAACCGAGAACACGCTGTTGGGCAGAGCTGCAACTGACCGCTGGAGTTCAGCTCTCGCCGGACGGCAGAAGGCGAAGAACGAAGGCGCTTGCGAGCGGCGCAGTGCAGCGAAGAGCTCTCCGAATTCGCCGCTAGCTCCACGGTCCTTCTCAGCTGCGAGTAGCAGCGCTCGCAGTACCACAGAGCTTCGCAAGGCCCGAAGAGCCGGAGGGAAGTATCGCACACGAAAATGTGCCAGGACAGAGACGTGTTCTACGGTGTCCCCTCTCGTCGTGCAGTTTGTGCCTCTGCTGCTTCTGCTGTTAGGAATCGCTCCTTGAAAGGCGAGCGAGAGCGTCCTTCCGGGTGCATTGCACTGAGTCGAGTGCTCGCTCGGGACTTTGCTCTCGCGGCCAAGGCAAGAGGGCGTGCTTGCCCGCAGAACCGAGAACACGCTGTTGGGCAGAGCTGCAACTGACCGCTGGAGTTCAGCTCTCGCCGGACGGCAGAAGGCGAAGAACGAAGGCGCTTGCGAGCGGCGCAGTGCAGCGAAGAGCTCTCCGAATTCGCCGCTAGCTCCACGGTCCTTCTCAGCTGCGAGTAGCAGCGCTCGCAGTACACAGAGCTTCGCAAGGCCCGAAGAGCCGGAGGGAAGTATCGCACACGCAAATGTGCCAGGACAGAGACGTGTTCTACGGTGTCCCCTCTCGTCGTGCAGTTTGTGCCTCTGCTGCTTCTGCTGTTAGGAATCGCTCCTTGAAAGGCGAGCGAGAGCGTCCTTCCGGGTGCATTGCACTGAGTCGAGTGCTCGCTCGGGACTTTGCTCTCGCGGCCAAGGCAAGAGGGCGTGCTTGCCCGCAGAACCGAGAACACGCTGTTGGGCAGAGCTGCAACTGACCGCTGGAGTTCAGCTCTCGCCGGACGGCAGAAGGCGAAGAACGAAGCCGCTTGCGAGCGGCGCAGTGCAGCGAAGAGCTCTCCGAATTCGCCGCTAGCTCCCCGGTCCTTCTCAGCTGCGAGTAGCAGCGCTCGCAGTACACAGAGCTTCGCAAGGCCCGAAGAGCCGGAGGGAAGTATCGCACACGCAAATGTGCCAGGACAGAGACGTGTTCTACGTTGTCCCTTCTCGTCGTGCAGTTTGTGCCTCTGCTGCTTCTGCTGTTAGGAATCGCTCCTTGAAAGACGAGCGAGAGCGTCCTTCCGGGTGCATTGCACTGAGTCGAGTGCTCGCTCGGGACTTTGCTCTCGGGGCCAAGGCAAGAGGGCGTGCTTGCCCGCAGAACCGAGAACACGCTGTTGGGCAGAGCTGAAGCTGACCGCTGGAGTTCAGCTCTCGCCGGACGGCAGAAGGCGAAGAACGAAGGCGCTTGCGAGCGGCGCAGTGCAGCGAAGAGCTCTCCGAATTCGCCGCTAGCTCCACGGTCCTTCTCAGCTGCGAGTAGCAGCGCTCGCAGTACACAGAGCTTCGCAAGGCCCGAAGACCCGGAGGGAAGTATCGCACACGCAAATGTGCCAGGACAGAGACGTGTTCTACGGTGTCCCCTCTCGTCGTGCAGTTTGTGCCTCTGCTGCTTCTGCTGTTAGGAATCGCTCCTTGAAAGGCGAGCGAGAGCGTCCTTCCGGGTGCATTGCACTGAGTCGAGTGCTCGCTCGGGACTTTGCTCTCGGGGCCAAGGCAAGAGGGCGTGCTTGCCCGCAGAACCGAGAACACGCTGTTGGGCAGAGCTGCAACTGACCGCTGGAGTTCAGCTCTCGCCGGACGGCAGAAGGCGAAGAACGAAGGCGCTTGCGAGCGGCGCAGTGCAGCGAAGAGCTCTCCGAATTCGCCGCTAGCTCCCCGGTCCTTCTCAGCTGCGAGTAGCAGCGCTCGCAGTACACAGAGCTTCGCAAGGCCCGAAGAGCCGGAGGGAAGTATCGCACACGCAAATGTGCCAGGACAGAGACGTGTTCTACGGTGTCCCCTCTCGTCGTGCAGTTTGTGCCTCTGCTGCTTCTGCTGTTAGGAATCGCTCCTTGAAAGGCGAGCGAGAGCGTCCTTCCGGGTGCATTGCACTGAGTCGAGTGCTCGCTCGGGACTTTGCTCTCGGGGCCAAGGCAAGAGGGCGTGCTTGCCCGCAGAACCGAGAACACGCTGTTGGGCAGAGCTGCAGCTGACCGCTGGAGTTCAGCTCTCGCCGGACGGCAGAAGGCGAAGAACGAAGCCGCTTGCGAGCGGCGCAGTGCAGCGAAGAGCTCTCCGAATTCGCCGCTAGCTCCACGGTCCTTCTCAGCTGCGAGTAGCAGCGCTCGCAGTACACAGAGCTTCGCAAGGCCCGAAGAGCCGGAGGGAAGTATGGCACACGAAAATGTGCCAGTTCAGAGACGTGTTCTACGTTGTCCCCTCTCGTCGTGCAGTTTGTGCCTCTGCTGCTTCTGCTGTTAGGAATCGCTCCTTGAAAGGCGAGCGAGAGCGTCCTTCCGGGTGCATTGCACTGAGTCGAGTGCTCGCTCGGGACTTTGCTCTCGCGGCCAAGGCAAGAGGGCGTGCTTGCCCGCAGAACCGAGAACACGCTGTTGGGCAGAGCTGCAACTGACCGCTGGAGTTCAGCTCTCGCCGGACGGCAGAAGGCGAAGAACGAAGCCGCTTGCGAGCGGCGCAGTGCAGCGAAGAGCTCTCCGAATTCGCCGCTAGCTCCACGGTCCTTCTCAGCTGCGAGTAGCAGCGCTCGCAGTACACAGAGCTTCGCAAGGCCCGAAGAGCCGGAGGGAAGTATCGCACACGCAAATGTGCCAGGACAGAGACGTGTTCTACGTTGTCCCCTCTCGTCGTGCAGTTTGTGCCTCTGCTGCTTCTGCTGTTAGGAATCGCTCCTTGAAAGGCGAGCGAGAGCGTCCTTCCGGGTGCATTGCACTGAGTCGAGTGCTCGCTCGGGACTTTGCTCTCGCGGCCAAGGCAAGAGGGCGTGCTTGCCCGCAGAACCGAGAACACGCTGTTGGGCAGAGCTGCAACTGACCGCTGGAGTTCAGCTCTCGCCGGACGGCAGAAGGCGAAGAACGAAGCCGCTTGCGAGCGGCGCAGTGCAGCGAAGAGCTCTCCGAATTCGCCGCTAGCTCCACGGTCCTTCTCAGCTGCGAGTAGCAGCGCTCGCAGTACACAGAGCTTCGCAAGGCCCGAAGAGCCGGAGGGAAGTATCGCACACGCAAATGTGCCAGGACAGAGACGTGTTCTACGGTGTCCCCTCTCGTCGTGCAGTTTGTGCCTCTGCTGCTTCTGCTGTTAGGAATCGCTCCTTGAAAGGCGAGCGAGAGCGTCCTTCCGGGTGCATTGCACTGAGTCGAGTGCTCGCTCGGGACTTTGCTCTCGCGGCCAAGGCAAGAGGGCGTGCTTGCCCGCAGAACCGAGAACACGCTGTTGGGCAGAGCTGCAACTGACCGCTGGAGTTCAGCTCTCGCCGGACGGCAGAAGGCGAAGAACGAAGCCGCTTGCGAGCGGCGCAGTGCAGCGAAGAGCTCTCCGAATTCGCCGCTAGCTCCACGGTCCTTCTCAGCTGCGAGTAGCAGCGCTCGCAGTACACAGAGCTTCGCAAGGCCCGAAGAGCCGGAGGGAAGTATCGCACACGCAAATGTGCCAGGACAGAGACGTGTTCTACGTTGTCCCTTCTCGTCGTGCAGTTTGTGCCTCTGCTGCTTCTGCTGTTAGGAATCGCTCCTTGAAAGGCGAGCGAGAGCGTCCTTCCGGGTGCATTGCACTGAGTCGAGTGCTCGCTCGGGACTTTGCTCTCGCGGCCAAGGCAAGAGGGCGTGCTTGCCCGCAGAACCGAGAACACGCTGTTGGGCAGAGCTGCAACTGACCGCTGGAGTTCAGCTCTCGCCGGACGGCAGAAGGCGAAGAACGAAGCCGCTTGCGAGCGGCGCAGTGCAGCGAAGAGCTCTCCGAATTCGCCGCTAGCTCCACGGTCCTTCTCAGCTGCGAGTAGCAGCGCTCGCAGTACACAGAGCTTCGCAAGGCCCGAAGAGCCGGAGGGAAGTATCGCACACGCAAATGTGCCAGGACAGAGACGTGTTCTACGTTGTCCCTTCTCGTCGTGCAGTTTGTGCCTCTGCTGCTTCTGCTGTTAGGAATCGCTCCTTGAAAGGCGAGCGAGAGCGTCCTTCCGGGTGCATTGCACTGAGTCGAGTGCTCGCTCGGGACTTTGCTCTCGCGGCCAAGGCAAGAGGGCGTGCTTGCCCGCAGAACCGAGAACACGCTGTTGGGCAGAGCTGCAACTGACCGCTGGAGTTCAGCTCTCGCCGGACGGCAGAAGGCGAAGAACGAAGCCGCTTGCGAGCGGCGCAGTGCAGCGAAGAGCTCTCCGAATTCGCCGCTAGCTCCACGGTCCTTCTCAGCTGCGAGTAGCAGCGCTCGCAGTACACAGAGCTTCGCAAGGCCCGAAGAGCCGGAGGGAAGTATCGCACACGCAAATGTGCCAGGACAGAGACGTGTTCTACGGTGTCCCCTCTCGTCGTGCAGTTTGTGCCTCTGCTGCTTCTGCTGTTAGGAATCGCTCCTTGAAAGGCGAGCGAGAGCGTCCTTCCGGGTGCATTGCACTGAGTCGAGTGCTCGCTCGGGACTTTGCTCTCGCGGCCAAGGCAAGAGGGCGTGCTTGCCCGCAGAACCGAGAACACGCTGTTGGGCAGAGCTGCAACTGACCGCTGGAGTTCAGCTCTCGCCGGACGGCAGAAGGCGAAGAACGAAGGCGCTTGCGAGCGGCGCAGTGCAGCGAAGAGCTCTCCGAATTCGCCGCTAGCTCCACGGTCCTTCTCAGCTGCGAGTAGCAGCGCTCGCAGTACACAGAGCTTCGCAAGGCCCGAAGAGCCGGAGGGAAGTATCGCACACGCAAATGTGCCAGGACAGAGACGTGTTCTACGGTGTCCCCTCTCGTCGTGCAGTTTGTGCCTCTGCTGCTTCTGCTGTTAGGAATCGCTCCTTGAAAGGCGAGCGAGAGCGTCCTTCCGGGTGCATTGCACTGAGTCGAGTGCTCGCTCGGGACTTTGCTCTCGCGGCCAAGGCAAGAGGGCGTGCTTGCCCGCAGAACCGAGAACACGCTGTTGGGCAGAGCTGCAACTGACCGCTGGAGTTCAGCTCTCGCCGGACGGCAGAAGGCGAAGAACGAAGGCGCTTGCGAGCGGCGCAGTGCAGCGAAGAGCTCTCCGAATTCGCCGCTAGCTCCCCGGTCCTTCTCAGCTGCGAGTAGCAGCGCTCGCAGTACACAGAGCTTCGCAAGGCCCGAAGAGCCGGAGGGAAGTATCGCACACGCAAATGTGCCAGGACAGAGACGTGTTCTACGTTGTCCCTTCTCGTCGTGCAGTTTGTGCCTCTGCTGCTTCTGCTGTTAGGAATCGCTCCTTGAAAGACGAGCGAGAGCGTCCTTCCGGGTGCATTGCACTGAGTCGAGTGCTCGCTCGGGACTTTGCTCTCGGGGCCAAGGCAAGAGGGCGTGCTTGCCCGCAGAACCGAGAACACGCTGTTGGGCAGAGCTGAAGCTGACCGCTGGAGTTCAGCTCTCGCCGGACGGCAGAAGGCGAAGAACGAAGGCGCTTGCGAGCGGCGCAGTGCAGCGAAGAGCTCTCCGAATTCGCCGCTAGCTCCACGGTCCTTCTCAGCTGCGAGTAGCAGCGCTCGCAGTACACAGAGCTTCGCAAGGCCCGAAGACCCGGAGGGAAGTATCGCACACGCAAATGTGCCAGGACAGAGACGTGTTCTACGGTGTCCCCTCTCGTCGTGCAGTTTGTGCCTCTGCTGCTTCTGCTGTTAGGAATCGCTCCTTGAAAGGCGAGCGAGAGCGTCCTTCCGGGTGCATTGCACTGAGTCGAGTGCTCGCTCGGGACTTTGCTCTCGCGGCCAAGGCAAGAGGGCGTGCTTGCCCGCAGAACCGAGAACACGCTGTTGGGCAGAGCTGCAACTGACCGCTGGAGTTCAGCTCTCGCCGGACGGCAGAAGGCGAAGAACGAAGGCGCTTGCGAGCGGCGCAGTGCAGCGAAGAGCTCTCCGAATTCGCCGCTAGCTCCACGGTCCTTCTCAGCTGCGAGTAGCAGCGCTCGCAGTACACAGAGCTTCGCAAGGCCCGAAGACCCGGAGGGAAGTATCGCACACGCAAATGTGCCAGGACAGAGACGTGTTCTACGGTGTCCCCTCTCGTCGTGCAGTTTGTGCCTCTGCTGCTTCTGCTGTTAGGAATCGCTCCTTGAAAGGCGAGCGAGAGCGTCCTTCCGGGTGCATTGCACTGAGTCGAGTGCTCGCTCGGGACTTTGCTCTCGGGGCCAAGGCAAGAGGGCGTGCTTGCCCGCAGAACCGAGAACACGCTGTTGGGCAGAGCTGCAACTGACCGCTGGAGTTCAGCTCTCGCCGGACGGCAGAAGGCGAAGAACGAAGGCGCTTGCGAGCGGCGCAGTGCAGCGAAGAGCTCTCCGAATTCGCCGCTAGCTCCCCGGTCCTTCTCAGCTGCGAGTAGCAGCGCTCGCAGTACACAGAGCTTCGCAAGGCCCGAAGACCCGGAGGGAAGTATCGCACACGCAAATGTGCCAGGACAGAGACGTGTTCTACGGTGTCCCCTCTCGTCGTGCAGTTTGTGCCTCTGCTGCTTCTGCTGTTAGGAATCGCTCCTTGAAAGGCGAGCGAGAGCGTCCTTCCGGGTGCATTGCACTGAGTCGAGTGCTCGCTCGGGACTTTGCTCTCGGGGCCAAGGCAAGAGGGCGTGCTTGCCCGCAGAACCGAGAACACGCTGTTGGGCAGAGCTGCAGCTGACCGCTGGAGTTCAGCTCTCGCCGGACGGCAGAAGGCGAAGAACGAAGCCGCTTGCGAGCGGCGCAGTGCAGCGAAGAGCTCTCCGAATTCGCCGCTAGCTCCACGGTCCTTCTCAGCTGCGAGTAGCAGCGCTCGCAGTACACAGAGCTTCGCAAGGCCCGAAGAGCCGGAGGGAAGTATGGCACACGCAAATGTGCCAGTTCAGAGACGTGTTCTACGTTGTCCCCTCTCGTCGTGCAGTTTGTGCCTCTGCTGCTTCTGCTGTTAGGAATCGCTCCTTGAAAGGCGAGCGAGAGCGTCCTTCCGGGTGCATTGCACTGAGTCGAGTGCTCGCTCGGGACTTTGCTCTCGCGGCCAAGGCAAGAGGGCGTGCTTGCCCGCAGAACCGAGAACACGCTGTTGGGCAGAGCTGCAACTGACCGCTGGAGTTCAGCTCTCGCCGGACGGCAGAAGGCGAAGAACGAAGCCGCTTGCGAGCGGCGCAGTGCAGCGAAGAGCTCTCCGAATTCGCCGCTAGCTCCACGGTCCTTCTCAGCTGCGAGTAGCAGCGCTCGCAGTACACAGAGCTTCGCAAGGCCCGAAGAGCCGGAGGGAAGTATCGCACACGCAAATGTGCCAGGACAGAGACGTGTTCTACGTTGTCCCCTCTCGTCGTGCAGTTTGTGCCTCTGCTGCTTCTGCTGTTAGGAATCGCTCCTTGAAAGGCGAGCGAGAGCGTCCTTCCGGGTGCATTGCACTGAGTCGAGTGCTCGCTCGGGACTTTGCTCTCGCGGCCAAGGCAAGAGGGCGTGCTTGCCCGCAGAACCGAGAACACGCTGTTGGGCAGAGCTGCAACTGACCGCTGGAGTTCAGCTCTCGCCGGACGGCAGAAGGCGAAGAACGAAGCCGCTTGCGAGCGGCGCAGTGCAGCGAAGAGCTCTCCGAATTCGCCGCTAGCTCCACGGTCCTTCTCAGCTGCGAGTAGCAGCGCTCGCAGTACACAGAGCTTCGCAAGGCCCGAAGAGCCGGAGGGAAGTATCGCACACGCAAATGTGCCAGGACAGAGACGTGTTCTACGGTGTCCCCTCTCGTCGTGCAGTTTGTGCCTCTGCTGCTTCTGCTGTTAGGAATCGCTCCTTGAAAGGCGAGCGAGAGCGTCCTTCCGGGTGCATTGCACTGAGTCGAGTGCTCGCTCGGGACTTTGCTCTCGCGGCCAAGGCAAGAGGGCGTGCTTGCCCGCAGAACCGAGAACACGCTGTTGGGCAGAGCTGCAACTGACCGCTGGAGTTCAGCTCTCGCCGGACGGCAGAAGGCGAAGAACGAAGCCGCTTGCGAGCGGCGCAGTGCAGCGAAGAGCTCTCCGAATTCGCCGCTAGCTCCCCGGTCCTTCTCAGCTGCGAGTAGCAGCGCTCGCAGTACACAGAGCTTCGCAAGGCCCGAAGAGCCGGAGGGAAGTATCGCACACGAAAATGTGCCAGGACAGAGACGTGTTCTACGTTGTCCCTTCTCGTCGTGCAGTTTGTGCCTCTGCTGCTTCTGCTGTTAGGAATCGCTCCTTGAAAGACGAGCGAGAGCGTCCTTCCGGGTGCATTGCACTGAGTCGAGTGCTCGCTCGGGACTTTGCTCTCGGGGCCAAGGCAAGAGGGCGTGCTTGCCCGCAGAACCGAGAACACGCTGTTGGGCAGAGCTGAAGCTGACCGCTGGAGTTCAGCTCTCGCCGGACGGCAGAAGGCGAAGAACGAAGCCGCTTGCGAGCGGCGCAGTGCAGCGAAGAGCTCTCCGAATTCGCCGCTAGCTCCACGGTCCTTCTCAGCTGCGAGTAGCTGCTCTCGCAGTACACAGAGCTTCGCAAGGCCCGAAGAGCCGGAGGGAAGTATCGCACACGAAAATGTGCCAGGACAGAGACGTGTTCTACGTTGTCCCCTCTCGTCGTGCAGTTTGTGCCTCTGCTGCTTCTGCTGTTAGGAATCGCTCCTTGAAAGGCGAGCGAGAGCGTCCTTCCGGGTGCATTGCACTGAGTCGAGTGCTCGCTCGGGACTTTGCTCTCGCGGCCAAGGCAAGAGGGCGTGCTTGCCCGCAGAACCGAGAACACGCTGTTGGGCAGAGCTGCAACTGACCGCTGGAGTTCAGCTCTCGCCGGACGGCAGAAGGCGAAGAACGAAGGCGCTTGCGAGCGGCGCAGTGCAGCGAAGAGCTCTCCGAATTCGCCGCTAGCTCCACGGTCCTTCTCAGCTGCGAGTAGCAGCGCTCGCAGTACACAGAGCTTCGCAAGGCCCGAAGAGCCGGAGGGAAGTATCGCACACGCAAATGTGCCAGGACAGAGACGTGTTCTACGTTGTCCCTTCTCGTCGTGCAGTTTGTGCCTCTGCTGCTTCTGCTGTTAGGAATCGCTCCTTGAAAGGCGAGCGAGAGCGTCCTTCCGGGTGCATTGCACTGAGTCGAGTGCTCGCTCGGGACTTTGCTCTCGCGGCCAAGGCAAGAGGGCGTGCTTGCCCGCAGAACCGAGAACACGCTGTTGGGCAGAGCTGCAACTGACCGCTGGAGTTCAGCTCTCGCCGGACGGCAGAAGGCGAAGAACGAAGGCGCTTGCGAGCGGCGCAGTGCAGCGAAGAGCTCTCCGAATTCGCCGCTAGCTCCACGGTCCTTCTCAGCTGCGAGTAGCAGCGCTCGCAGTACACAGAGCTTCGCAAGGCCCGAAGAGCCGGAGGGAAGTATCGCACACGCAAATGTGCCAGGACAGAGACGTGTTCTACGGTGTCCCCTCTCGTCGTGCAGTTTGTGCCTCTGCTGCTTCTGCTGTTAGGAATCGCTCCTTGAAAGGCGAGCGAGAGCGTCCTTCCGGGTGCATTGCACTGAGTCGAGTGCTCGCTCGGGACTTTGCTCTCGCGGCCAAGGCAAGAGGGCGTGCTTGCCCGCAGAACCGAGAACACGCTGTTGGGCAGAGCTGCAACTGACCGCTGGAGTTCAGCTCTCGCCGGACGGCAGAAGGCGAAGAACGAAGCCGCTTGCGAGCGGCGCAGTGCAGCGAAGAGCTCTCCGAATTCGCCGCTAGCTCCACGGTCCTTCTCAGCTGCGAGTAGCAGCGCTCGCAGTACACAGAGCTTCGCAAGGCCCGAAGAGCCGGAGGGAAGTATCGCACACGCAAATGTGCCAGGACAGAGACGTGTTCTACGGTGTCCCCTCTCGTCGTGCAGTTTGTGCCTCTGCTGCTTCTGCTGTTAGGAATCGCTCCTTGAAAGGCGAGCGAGAGCGTCCTTCCGGGTGCATTGCACTGAGTCGAGTGCTCGCTCGGGACTTTGCTCTCGCGGCCAAGGCAAGAGGGCGTGCTTGCCCGCAGAACCGAGAACACGCTGTTGGGCAGAGCTGCAACTGACCGCTGGAGTTCAGCTCTCGCCGGACGGCAGAAGGCGAAGAACGAAGGCGCTTGCGAGCGGCGCAGTGCAGCGAAGAGCTCTCCGAATTCGCCGCTAGCTCCACGGTCCTTCTCAGCTGCGAGTAGCAGCGCTCGCAGTACACAGAGCTTCGCAAGGCCCGAAGAGCCGGAGGGAAGTATCGCACACGCAAATGTGCCAGGACAGAGACGTGTTCTACGGTGTCCCCTCTCGTCGTGCAGTTTGTGCCTCTGCTGCTTCTGCTGTTAGGAATCGCTCCTTGAAAGGCGAGCGAGAGCGTCCTTCCGGGTGCATTGCACTGAGTCGAGTGCTCGCTCGGGACTTTGCTCTCGCGGCCAAGGCAAGAGGGCGTGCTTGCCCGCAGAACCGAGAACACGCTGTTGGGCAGAGCTGCAACTGACCGCTGGAGTTCAGCTCTCGCCGGACGGCAGAAGGCGAAGAACGAAGCCGCTTGCGAGCGGCGCAGTGCAGCGAAGAGCTCTCCGAATTCGCCGCTAGCTCCACGGTCCTTCTCAGCTGCGAGTAGCAGCGCTCGCAGTACACAGAGCTTCGCAAGGCCCGAAGAGCCGGAGGGAAGTATCGCACACGCAAATGTGCCAGGACAGAGACGTGTTCTACGTTGTCCCTTCTCGTCGTGCAGTTTGTGCCTCTGCTGCTTCTGCTGTTAGGAATCGCTCCTTGAAAGACGAGCGAGAGCGTCCTTCCGGGTGCATTGCACTGAGTCGAGTGCTCGCTCGGGACTTTGCTCTCGGGGCCAAGGCAAGAGGGCGTGCTTGCCCGCAGAACCGAGAACACGCTGTTGGGCAGAGCTGAAGCTGACCGCTGGAGTTCAGCTCTCGCCGGACGGCAGAAGGCGAAGAACGAAGGCGCTTGCGAGCGGCGCAGTGCAGCGAAGAGCTCTCCGAATTCGCCGCTAGCTCCACGGTCCTTCTCAGCTGCGAGTAGCAGCGCTCGCAGTACACAGAGCTTCGCAAGGCCCGAAGACCCGGAGGGAAGTATCGCACACGCAAATGTGCCAGGACAGAGACGTGTTCTACGGTGTCCCCTCTCGTCGTGCAGTTTGTGCCTCTGCTGCTTCTGCTGTTAGGAATCGCTCCTTGAAAGGCGAGCGAGAGCGTCCTTCCGGGTGCATTGCACTGAGTCGAGTGCTCGCTCGGGACTTTGCTCTCGGGGCCAAGGCAAGAGGGCGTGCTTGCCCGCAGAACCGAGAACACGCTGTTGGGCAGAGCTGCAACTGACCGCTGGAGTTCAGCTCTCGCCGGACGGCAGAAGGCGAAGAACGAAGCCGCTTGCGAGCGGCGCAGTGCAGCGAAGAGCACACGAGCAGTCAAAGAGCTCCTTCAGTATCGCTTTCACTTCTCAGTGGTCTTTCTGCTTGGAAAAGCAGCACACAGCCGTTGCACGCCAGGGCCAAAGCTGCGGCACTGCCCCTCCTCACTCCTTCGCTGTACTGTACTCCATGCAGCTAGAGCGAAGCGAGAAGGACGCGAGGAAGAAAAAAGCGTACTTAAACTAGCCCCCTGGCAGCAGCCCTGAAAGGGCGCATAACACACGGCGTCTCGCTGCCCTCCGTTCTACATACTCGCAGCTCCCTCTGCCGACTTGCGAAAGTTGTTACCAGAGCAGAGGCGGCCAGATTGAAGAGGCAGTGCCTAGGTTCACCTTCTCCTTACTGCGCGTAAGCCACGTCCAGCTCCTCGCTGCACTCTGGATTTCCCTTCTCCGCGGCACTTACCGTGGTGCTGTGTGCAACTCGGCGCCTAGAAGCGACCGCCAATGCTTTCACAGCGGGCTGCAAGGGAACCAAGGAGCAGCACAAGCAGCAGTGCTTCAGCTTGCTCCTTCCGACTGCTAAGGGCACTTGGGAGGGCAAGCGAGAGTCAACCACCTTCCTCTCCTAGTAGCCTGTAACGTGGTGCACACAAGCACGGGACGAGTGCTGCTTCGTTCACCGCCCTCGCCCACGCCTGGCGCTGCTTTCACTTGCCGGCGGCCAGAAGCCGCTGCAGGGGCGCCACACAGCCAGCAGTGTGCCGGCAGCCAAGAGCTAGAGAACGCTGCTTCTGCCCAAGCCCGCCTAGGGCGTGCACCTTTGTTCTCAGAGCTCCGTGCAACAGTCTGCCTCTCTCGCAGTTCGAATGGAAAACGAAAGCTTTTCGCCTACGCCCTTCACAGAGATCCGTTGCCAGGACGAGAATGCCTTGTGGCCGGAGCTCGCCCCCGCCGCGAGGAAGCTGCTATTAGCACCGCGTTGCAGGGCCACGTCTCGCTTCTTGACTACGTGCTCAGCGCTCTCCGAATTCGCCGCTAGCTCCACGGTCTTTCTCAGCTGCAAGTAGCAGCGCTCACAGTACATAGAGCTTCGCAAGGACCGAAGACCCGGAGGGAAGTATCGCACTCGAAAATGTGCCAGGATAGAGACGTTCTACACTGAGTAGAGACACAGACAGACAGAGAGTTCTACACTGCCCCTTCTCGTCGGCCATCTTGTGCTCTGCTGCCTCTGCTGTGACGAATAGGTCCTTGAAAGGCGAGCGACAGCGGCTCTCCAGGCACTGAAGAGAGTTCCCTAGGGACTTTTCGATGTAAAACTTTTTCCACCTCCAAAAATACATGGGTAAGTCCTAAAAGTTTTGGTTTTCTTAAGAATAGTTTCGCCCAAGTTTTGCTGTTCTAAACACCCATGGTTTCAGTCTTCACTTAACTGCTTGTTTCTGTCTTTTTGGCTAGTGGCAATCTAATTCTAAGGTAACTAGATGTGTTGGAAATCCATAAATTACATCTCAAGTTAGGTGGGAAAATTGGCTCGGAAGAAAATGGAATTGAGAATTTGGAAAGAATCCAGAGTGAGCTGATGTCACAATCCGAGATTCCCTTGGGTTCCAAATCCTTTCATTTGTGTTTTTGTGGGCTTTTTGAAGGCGGTGTACAGTTGAAGCCATGATTTAGCTGCGGTGAGACCTGCTCTGCTGTAAAAGCATTATTTTCTCAGTGAGCATGGACAACAGTTAGAGTGTCGTCTTTTAAGATTCCCTGCACTCCACTTATGGTGGCAAAAGCAGTGCCTTGACTGTAATCATAAAAGTGATTACAGCTTCATTGCTTTGACATCATGTAGGATGCTTCCTCCATCTGCTGTGGTCAGCATTAAGTAACAGATTTCTCAGTTTCTAGGAAGAGTCTAGCAAACAATCACCTTGCTCCTTCTCTTGCATTTATTCATCACTGCTATGCTGCTATACAGACAGGTAGTCTGTTTATGATTCAACAATTCAATGGGACATCAAGTAAATAACAAAGCAAAACTAACTACCGAAAGCACTATAAGGGCCAGAGATTAGCTTGGATCAAAACAGGTATTCTCCTAGCATTGTTTACAAACGAGTCAGCATGTGAAACAGAAGGCACAATGTAGTTTGTGCCTTGTTTTGGGCATGCCCGGAAGAAGGAAATTCTGATTTCACATACGGGAAAAGAAATGTTGACATTTGAATGAGATTGTTCATACCCCAGTAAAGGTTGCTTTGAAAGGTTGTGGAAGTCCTGTTAGGAAACATGGCTTTACAAGTCCTTTCCACCAGGAGACAACAGCTGCAGAACATCTGGGTGTGCCAGTGTTGAGAGCACCAGCAAAGATCAAAGTGGAGAAGTTGGTGAACAATGGCAGTGGCCTGGCGGAGGGCAAGTGGGGTGCTGGCTGTGGGACCAGGGGAGTCCTGACTGATTTAGGAGGCGTGTGATGGTCTGTGCCAGCAAGCAGAATAGTGCTGTGGCCTTGGCACACTGCTAATACTGGAATTCAGTGGGGTCACTGGGCAGGCTGAGTGTGTGAGCTGCTGGAGGGACCCAGGTTGCCCACATGTAAACATCCAGTCTCACTCTTGCCAGCCACAGAAGGGAGCAGGATGTGGCTGCTGGCGATGCCTGTCACGTATATGTAGTGTATATGTGTGCTATCCCAGCCTGCTGGGAACGCTTCTTCTTTGGGACTGCTTGGGCTGAGGGAGAGAAAGCAGTGGTAGTTTCTGAGGTTTCGAGTTTGCTCGAGTTTCTCAGGCTGTTTCTGGAGCCACCCAGAGTTCTCTTCCTTGAAGCATTTCAAGTCCTGCTAATTTTCAAAATTCAAACAGACACAGCCCTAAGCTAGTTGATCTGACTTCAGAGCTATTCTTACGCTGAGCTGTTGGATGATCTGATCTCCTGAGATGTCTTCCATCTCAGTTTATGACCTGGTTCTTGTGAAAAGTAGGATCTTTTAGCCTGGAGAAGAGAGGTTTCTGGAGAGACAGTATTGTGGCCTTTGAATATGTAAAGAGGGTATAAGACAAATGGAGAAAGACTTTTTAGGAAAGTTTGCAGAGACAGGATAAGGGGCCATGCTTTCAAACTGAGACTAGGTTTAGATTGGCTAAAAGGAAAAACTTTTCTACAATGAAGCTGGTGAGACACTCAAACGGGTGTTCCAGAGAAGTTGTGGATGCCCCATCATTGAGAGTGCTCCTTATCAGTTTGGCTAGTCTTGAGCAATTTGATCTACTGTAAGATCTACCTGGCAAGGAAGTTGGACTACATGATCTTTAATCACAGACTGTTGTATGATTCCGTGGAAGACAGAATGCAGTAAAGTTCATATTTCAGATTTTGGCGCAGACATATTTATTTTTTCTCACTTTATGCATCATTGCAATGACAACTTGTTAGCTTCTGAAATGATTAGCTGAGATTGATTTCCTTCCTTAGTTTCATTTTCTCTGTTATTCCTTCACTCTTGGACTTTTTTTTTCACTAGATTCCCTCTTTCAGTAAACTGCCCTTAAGTATCACTTTGCTCCCCACCTGGCTTTTTTTTTTTTTTTTCAATGACACCTTTTCACTGGTTCGTTTTGGGCCTTTGCTGCTTGAAGTCCAGCAGCCTCCTTGTCTGAGCATTACGGAGCTTTCTTTACAGCTTCATCACTATGCAAAAAGCCATAAATTACTGTGTTCCATCTCACATACCATCAAGTATCACACTAATATTCCCTCTGCTGAATAGCTGGTTGGTTTACATAGACCAGCCAAATACCAGGAAATCCAGATGGCAGCAAGAATCTTGTAGACTACTCCCGCTGTTCATTTAAATTCTGGAGAAGTCACGTGAGGTATCACATTCTCTTGAAAGAAGTGTCTATCATCTCGGACATTCTAGAATGGGCTATTAATATTGTCATGAGTTTCTGGCTAGACTTTTTAGTATGCAAATTCAAATTCAAATGATCTGAAATGATAGAACTTCAAGAAATTTTTTTTCCCAGAATCGAAGTATGATGGAGTTCCATAGGGAGAATCTTAATCTTAGTTATTCTATTCCATCTCACATCATGGCTGGGGGAAGGGAGAAGGGAGTATCTTTGGGGGACAATGGGTTCCGGTGTAGTCAGTAAGCTGGGCAGAGGAGCCATCAGGTATTTTCTGTTGTTGGGCGGTGGGGGGGGGGGGGATTCGTGTGAACTCTTCCTTTCTTGTACCCTGCCACTAGTATTGTTGCTAAAATTGTTTGTTTTCTCATCCAAGTGACAAAATCAGCACACTTAATGAGGGATGAAGAGGGAGCAGCGACCTCAGAACAGGAGGAAGAAGAAGCAGAGCCTGCTGTCCTCCAGAAGAAAAAAACACTACCAGCCAATTTTGCATCATCTGTGAACTTCCTGGGCGTGTACTCTATCCCCTTGTCCAGATCACTGAGCAAGATATTAAACAGGACTGGGCCCAAGACTGAGCCTTGGGGACCAGCTGGATGAACTCTATTTCCCACCACTCTGTGGGCCTGGCCATCACCCAGTTTGTCACCCAGCAAACAGCCCACCCATGCAAACCATAAGCAGACAGTTTCTTCAGGAGAATGATGTGAGACTCATTGCAAAAAGGATCAGGGAGATGCCTAGGAAGAGTCTCAGGTGAATCCAGGAGACTATAGTGGAGGACTGTTCAGTTTTCCAATCAATTTGCTTAAAAAACTCTACAAAACCGTAATAAACAAACAAACAAACAAACAAACAAACAAAAAAAGCAGACCAAACAAACACACAGAACCCCCCAACCAATAATCCCCAAAGAGACAAAAAAAGCCCCCAAAAAAGCCCACCAAAAAACCCACCCAAAACTGAAAAAAAACCCCAAACCCAACACAAAAAATCAGGGTGAAGGTTTTTAGTAACTTTAAAAATAACAAAACAAAACAAAACAAAAAAAACCCCCAGAAAGTCACATTTCTAAAGGTGCTGTCCCAGCCTCTTCTCTCAGCAGGGAGGACATCCTGAAGTGGAGCCAGTTGGAAGAAAGCGGGACAGGGCAGCACCTGGGCCATTGTCTCAGGACGGCCCTGTGGCTGCCCCATTGCCAAAACCTGGACACATAAATCAAACACAGGTATGCACATGTGCTTAGACACAGCAAAAATTATATTTGTCTGAAAAGAATACTGGTCCATTTCTATCACTGGAAAGAGCATAATGCCTCGTCTCAGCTTTCTTTTCAGTCATTACAAATGTTTCGAAAATAAAGGAGTGCAGAAAATGGAAATATCCAAGATCAACATGAGGACCAGTAACAAAGATTCCATTTTTGAAACTGCATTGGGAATCCTCTGCAGAAATTGACTCAGAGCTCTAAGATTTACAAAAAAGACCAAGAGGACTGGAGTCAATACAACACAGTGTCTGGAGACTTCAGCTGGTTACCTTGATTTCTCAAATATGATGGAGAAAGCACCTTAGCAACTACAGCTGCCAGTTCTCTCAGGGCCCTGACATGCCTCTGGGTGGGTCCCATGGTCTTGCATGCTCAGGTTCCTCAAGTGGTCTGAAAGCTGACCTGCTACTATGGGTTAGAATCAAGTCCACCAGTCCAATAACCTGAGAGATGTGGAAATAGTGACTGGCAGTAAAAATTGAGACCAACACTTGTTGAGTACCTCAGCCTTCTCCTTGTCTGTTGTCACTAGTCCTGTCTGGCTTATGGGGGTGGGGGGGGGGGGGGGAATAGGGGAGGTGTGATAGGTTTCTTTTCATCTTCCTTTTCCCACTGAAATACCCGTAGGTGCCTTTATTATTCTTAGTTTTGGCATGCTTTTCCAAATTCAGCTTCAACTGAGCCTTAGCTATACTGATCCCATCCTCACACACTCATGTGTTACCACTGTATTTTTCCCATGATTTGTCTCGCTGTGTATTGTCTGCATATTACCTACTTGCATCACATCTATTAATTTTCAATAACCTTCTGGCTTTAACTTGTTTTCAAAAAAAACCCTTTTTGAACCTTTCCACCTCAGAAATTCACCTGGGAAACCCCAAATCCCCCAAATTCACCCCGAAGTCCCCCCTGGGACGCTCAGCACTCACCTGGCAACTCCCAAAAGCCCACAAATTCACCCCAAAATTCACGGGGGACCCCCAAATCCCAGGGCTTCACCCCAAAATCCCACCTGCAACCCCCAAAACCCCTCAAATCACCCCCAAGACCCAGTCCCCCCAACACCTCCCAAATTCACTCCAAAATGTCTCCAATCCCCCTCAAAACCCTCCCAGATACCCCCAAATCCACCAAATTCACTCCCAGACCCATCTGGGACTCCCAAAAATCACCAAAATTCCCCGGAAAATCCACCTGCATCCCCCCAAATTCATCCCAAAATTCTCCCACGACTTCCAAATGCTCACCTGGATACCCCAAAATCGACAGAATTCACCCCAAAATACGTCTGGCATTCCCAAAACTCACCTGAGAACCCTAAAATTCACACGTATACCCTAAAATTCACCAAATTCACCCCAAAATTCCCCTGAGATCCCTAGAATTCCACAAATTCCCCCTAAAATTCAACTGGGACTCCCCACATTCCACAAATTCACCCCAAACCTCGCTACCCGGGATCCCCCAAAATTCCACAAATTCTCCCCCAAAATCAACCTGCGACCCCTCAAAACTCACCTGGATCTCCCCAAATCCCCGCCCCGCCCCGCCCCCCCCAATTCACTTGATTGGGCACTCCCAAATCCCCAGAATTCAACCCAAAATTCACCTGGGACCCCAAAAACCTCCAAATTCGCTCCAAAATGATTGGCAACTTTACACACTCCATTTTCCCACAAAAGGATCTAGAGCCCTGTGCGCTTCGTATACAAACTAAATGCAAAAAAACTTTCTATTCATTCTCAGCAAAAAGACTTCCTATTCCTCCTTCTTTTGGACAAAACTGCCTTCACTTTCAAACTTATTTTCTTGCTCACTTACCTGCATAATGCTTAGTCCCTGTTCTGCATGCTCATTTTCTTCACTTTTACAAGGAATCCTCTCCTCATCTTCTTCTTCCTCTGCTTCTTCCATTTCCTGTGCCAAGATCACCCGTTTCTCTGTTAGATTTCTTTCTCCAGCTGATTTTTTGACAACTGTCCCTATCTTCTGGCACCGCTCGCTCGAGAGAGGCGATTGTCCCGCTCTGCTCTGGGCTGGGACTGCGCTCTCTTCAAGCCCTGGGGGCAATTTTGGATGCCACAGCGTCAGAAAGACCTCAGGCTATTGGAGAAATGTCCAAAGGAGGGACACAGGGATAGCGAAGAGGCTGGAGGGAAAGCCATACAAAGAGTGGCTCAGGGCATTTGGTTCAGCTGCAGAGAGGACACTGAGCTCACACCTCACTTGGGACCTCTCAGCTCCTCCCAAGGGCAGCACAGGGACAGCTTTGCTCTCTGCTCTCTGCGACCAGGGACAGGAGCCAAGGGAATGCCAGGAGCTGTGTCAGGGGACGATTAGGCTGGCTATCAGGGAAAGGTTTTTTTCCTCAGAGGCTGGTCGGGCACTGAATAGGTTCTCCAGGCAATGGGCACAGCCCCAAGGCTGCCAGAGATCCAGGAGCGTTTGGCCAATGCTCTCAGGGATGCAGAGGGTGGGACTGTTGGAGTGTCTGTGCAGGGCCAGGAGTTGGACTTTGACGATCCCTAGGGGTCCCTTCCGACTCAGGAAACTCTTACCATTTTCCCCTCTTTCCTCTCCTTGCACAATGCTCTCAGCTTACTGTTCCACCGCATGCTCCACTTCTGAAACCTCCGCTACTTCTTTCCAGTTCAAGCACAGTTCTACTGGTTACAATCCAAAGATAGACAGATTGAAAAACAACCAAAAAGAAACACCTGTTTGGAATGTCGTGGTCTTATCTGCATCTCCAGCTATGAAGTCGATTGTGCCTTGCAAGTTCTAAAAGCAAAACAACAACAACAAAAAACACCCACCACACCGTTTTAACATAGGGATTTGCCTTCTTCTAAGAAATCCATATCCCTTCTCAAAATGGATCTATTTCAGGAAGAGATCATCTTGAATAGATCACTTACTACCTAAAGAACCTGGAACACTCAAATCCGTAATGATAAGCCTGTTACCTTGTCGTTTTCTGTTCCAAAGGCAAATGCATTTGCTCAAGTGCCGTTTGTAACAAGGACAGAGCTCAAAGTGTGGCTCTGAGAAATGTTTTGGTTTCCCTCTCCTATCTCCATCAAAAGCACTTTCTTCAATGGCTGAAACAATACTTGATACAGTCTGAATTTTAAAGGTCATGAAAATTTTCTCCAAAGTGAAAAATTAATATAGCAGTCAGGTTTGAAACCAACGGGAATTTTTGTTTTACCTGTTTGAAGATTCCCTTCACACTAAAATGCTGGCTGATGGATACCTAGAAGAAATCAATTCCCACAAAATGCTTCTGGGTAAGCCATTACGTCATCCATTACAATTTGCTTCAGTGTCCCGTTCCTGTCCAATTGAAGGTCCCTGTTTAAGAGACTCAAGTGCGGAGAGAAATAAAATTAAATATGACTACAGTGCCTTTAAATCGAAATCGAACTTCCTGATCAATCTCATAAAACCTTTAGGCTAAATGTTGCCATTGATCTGTTTCTACTGAACACAATCACGTCCTGGCTTGTTAGAGATTAGTTCATTACAAAGAAAGAAACGCAGAGAAGTTAAAATATTTCCAAAGAAGCATTTGACATCCTTCCTTTTGGATGGGGAACCACACCAACACTGCTTACATAAGAGGTCAAATGACTGTCTTCCATGTTAGTTCTGCACTGTGCTCAGCGGAGCCTTTCTGGTTTATTTGCCTTTGACTTGGACATAAAGCTGAGTCTTGATTCAAGAAAAATCAATATTCACACTTGTTTTCATTTACACGGACATTGGCTTGGTCTCCTAAACAAAGAGAATGATGGGGAATTTTTGTACGAGTTCAGATAGGTAACATTCTCTTTCCGCAACCTGGCATTGTATTTTCACTTGGTCTGTTACCTCTGGCTTTGTTTTAACGGCTCAAATTATTAGGAAGAGTATCAAACCTCCAGCTCTAACCACAGTCCCACTGCGAGGTGTGTGAAGGTATGTGCATCTGCCCCTCAGGTCCACACTGCTCTTCTAATGTGCCTCTGATCGAGCAGGTAGGAAAGACCTCCTGGGTGTGTGAACAGTGCTGCTTCCTCTACGGCTTCAGAGCTGCTGCTAAGATCTTCAGGAAGGAGAGCGGTATTGTACCCATTTTTAGATGGTTTTCAAAGTTGCCGGTGCTTGGCTGTCTTAAACGTCTGAGTTCCTAAAACTTTGAATGAGATCAAATCTATGAGTGAAGAGATGATGGTGCAGACCAACTTCTGATTCCGGTGATCCAAGAATCTGCACTACTACTTTTACCTTCTGAATAAGGCATGGATGTGACGGTATGCACAGTAATACTGATGTGCTATGGTTTTTGAATGATAGCAGTCTTCCTTTGTCCCATTCCTAAACCGTGGGCATTATTTGCCTTAACCTTGTTCAGTAGGGACATTATTCTATATTCTTACATGAAGTGAAAAGCACTCTTTTTCCATACCTTCACACAACAGCATTAAAACAAGGCCTAAGTAGTACAACCAATGTTCAAAGATGCTCTACCTTTTAAGTTTACAAAACATACCAAATTCATACCTTGTTCTAAGTTGATCTCAAGAAGAAAGGGTGTTCTCCAAATACTCCTTCAGCTCTTCCTCACAGCTCACCGTTTGCCTTTTTTCTAAGATTGTATCCAGATCACTTTCATCATCTAAGGCCACATAAAAAAGCTAGTAAAAATGGTTTCGTAGATACTAAAATCTCCCCAGCTCTTTAGGATTCAAGGAAGTTAATTATGCACATTTCTTCTACACCCAGAAGAGAAAGCTACCTCAGCAAAACTCATCGCCTATGAAAATCTTCCTAGATAATGAACACCTCTGACACTGCCACCCCAAGTTGGTGTTCTGAAACAATGAGAACCTCACATCCAATCAGACTCTAGACCTGCACAAGATCTCGTCATAGCAACTTGCAGCCACTTTCTACAGAAAGCAGCAGTGATCTCTATCGCTGTTGCCATACCAACAATAAGACAGGACTGTCCATTCAGCGTGAATCAAGCAGTTAGCAAAAATGCACCTGACAGAATGAAACTGAAGAGGAGAAATTCCCATCTAAAAGTCAAAGATTACATTTTTAATTTTATAGCAGGTATTTTGAATTTCAGAGGGCTCTTTGCATTAAGAAGTCCTGTCTTTATAGCACACCCTTGTTTTTATGTTTCTACCTGGATTATGGCCATTTAGCCGTCTCCTTCAAATCACTCCAAAGAAAAACATTCAAGTGAACAAGTTCTTTCTAAACTGCTGGAAGGTGAAATGAATGAGTAAGAGGATATGTAACATGATAAAAGGCTGCCTGGAATTTTACGACTGGTATCCAACATGGCGTCTTCTATCTGGAGAGTAAAAAAAAATCAGTCTCCAAGTAAACTGGTAAGAATGCGGATTCTCAAAACTTCTGTTTATTCTGGCACCATAAAGCACCAAATCACATTCTATAATTTATCCCTTTAGAAACAACTGCCCGACTTTTTTTATGTATAGAAAAGATTGGAAGACATTTGGGAGATCATTTCCAGCTCTTCCTGAAGTCTGATCTTAAGCAGACTGGGCCATACGTCATTCATCGCTATCCTATGTATTTCAGATAGAAATGATCATAAAAATACAATCTATTTCTATTACAAATAATAAACACAAGAATTATGAACACTTCCACATGAAACTCTTCCACACCAAACTGTTTCTCTGGAGTGTTTTGTCACACTATGGACCTCTTTCTAAGGTGACATCAATAGCCTACCACGCAGAAGGCATTGCAGGTGGGAGCACAGGAAGAACAGACTAATCCCAAGGAGTGATGAAGATATATGTCATCAAATAAAAGAAACGTACATCCACGTGCTCCACTTCTTCTTCAAACCTACATTTTCGTTTCTCAGTCATCTGAAGCATGTTGGAGTGCACAACTTCAGCATCTTCTGCTGTGCAAATGTTCACATCCAACAGGGTCATCTGAAGGAAAAGAAGAACAAATTATTGACATGCACAGAAGAAATACTGTGTGGCTTTCAGAGAGCCTGGCTAAACGTAGTGTTTCTTTTCTTGTGATGGACAGAGATAGATTCAGCCTCCCACATGCCATATTAGATTACTAAACAATACCATCTGGTTGGACACAAAGGGAGAAATTGAGGCAGAGGTGGAATTTCTTTCCCAAGATAAGACAGATTTAGCACAAGGGCTGAGGCTCCTTGCATCTTCCACATTCATGTAGGACAGCACTCCCTTCATTACTGGCATTTGTTACGGCTTTTCCACATTTCAAGCACAAATACCAACTACTACTGTGAAACCAAACGGATGGCTTACTTTTTGAACAGAGTAAGGCGGAGGTTAAAAAGGAATTCCACTTGTTATCTCACTGTCTGGTGCATCTTTACTCTCTCTAATGACACATTGGACCACGGCTATCACAGCCAAAAGCTGTGGCACTCAACTTGCACATCTGCCCTTTCTCCTGACATTTGCCCTCGACCAGCTCATACTGGATGCTCATTTTCTCCACGCACTCCACATTAGGGCTGTCTGAATGATACGGAACAGACCACAGTCAAAATTCCCATCTTTCACAGTGCAGTGTGACATGGAAACATGACAGAGGCCATGTGCTGAATCTCAGCACACGGAACAGATGCCAGCAGTGCCTACAGACACCAGACATTACCAGCCAAAGAAATCAAGACATTTTCATACACAGCTGTTTATCATTATGCTTCAAAGTAGCAAGGTACTTAACAATCGCTACCAACTTCTTTGCTACCATACAGGCTACAAACATCCCAACTGGATGTGCTCTGGAGCAAGAGAAGGCAGACACAGAGCGGGAAGGCATGCTGCAAGGACACAGAGAAAGGAAGTATCTCCAATACTTCCCCTCTTCTTCTCATACTTCCCCTCTTCTTCTCCAGGAGTTAAAAAGGAGTATTTTTGTATGACTGAGAAGGGATCCACGTCAAAATTAACATTTGATTTCCCCCAGATTCATTCTAACCGAGCCAGTTCCTGCTAGATCTCCCCATGCACAGGTGTTTGTACTGGCCAAAGGAAAGCCATGCCACAGGCAGCTTCTTTGGCTCTTACTGCCACCTCCAAGCAACTGAGAAGGTATGTGGCAACACACGGAACAAAGAATAGAGCAAACATGCACTCTCAAAGCAACCGTCTGCCTCATCGTTGCCCAGGAGAAAAGAAAATATTGCTTGAATTCCAGACTGTTCTTAGGATTTCCCGACCTACCTAGACTTTTGTTTCAATTCTCCAGAGTTCTGCACCATTCGTTTCCATCAGATTTGGCACGTGTTGGAGGCAACAGGGTGCTATCAAAGCAGGAAACAAGAGTCAGGTATCCTAAAATACAAACCAGTCAGTACTTCAAATATAAAATTATGAATCCGAATATCCATACTACTGGGCGTTCTTTTATTTACAGCCATCTTGGCAATGAAAATAAACCTGAGATTGTTGTTGTTCAAGGCCAACTGTTTACTGCCCGATAAGGAACTAACTGTCATCTACCTGGTTCCTACATCCACCGTAAAAAACCTCCCTGTAAAGATCGTAATGCATTGCACCCACACCAATGTGTCTTGTGTTCAGGATGGATATTCAAACGTAGCAACGTTAGATTTCTATCCAGACTCCTCTCTTCATTTATTCCGCAAATAAAATCCCACGCCATGGAGAAAAAAATGCCTTGACAAAAACACCAAGTTCTAGCTCTCCACCCCTCTTTGCCCATTTCTGCTATGTTTCGAGATTTACTTCTGCATTCCTCCATTTTTAGAGCCTGATCGCCACCTATTAAGTGTAGCTGGGGCACTGAAAATCAAGAATGCATTTTTTCCATTCAAAAGAGCTGTACAGAAATAGATGTAGACCCTGCCTTACTGCTGCATTTAGCAATCACACATTGACAGGAAGCAAAGTGCATTTTGTAGCCAAGTCCTTCATTAACTCCAGCAACAATTGTTTTCCTTTATGCTATACCCTCTTTTGCCATACCCGATATATTGCAAAACCTTCAGTCTCTCTTCACTGAGTACCATCTGCTCCTTTATCAACTTTTCCATTTCCATATTCACAGTTGGGGGATTCTGTATTTCTTCACTTGCCATAAATTCTCTGCAGGATGGAAAGTAGATATGTAGAATGGAATCACATGATATATGTGATATCATACGTGGTATCACGTAGAAAGAAAAAATGATCAAGTATTACTTTAACAGAAACCAAAAGTGAACACTAGCCTCTTGGTGTTGCTCATTGTCCAAAAGAAGACTGCCAAATTTCTGACCTGAAACTCTGAACTCCACACTTCTTTTGCATGAGCTTCCAGTCCCTTGCCATTTCAGTTGATGCCATTTTTCTTTCTCAAGCTCTGATTTCATTCGATTCAAGAGTAGCTTGGCAGTTGCCCTCTCATTATCCAGCAGTGCTCCGTTTATATTCTGTGTATTAAAAAACAAAACCAGAAGTAGAAGCAGCATACAACATGCAAAAACAAACCAAAAATTGTCTCTTCTACAGAAAATGAGGGGAGAAAAGAACACAAATGATAACCAATACCCCGTCAAGTAGAAATTTCTTCTATATTTCAGTGATTGATAGGCAGAAAAAATGAATTTCATCTGGGGAAAGAAAGACATTCTAGGAATATTCAGACTGCTATCTTGCCCCAGGTAAAACATTTACCATGGCCTTAGCGTTAATGAGCTTGTGAACATCAGCTGCCAAGAGGAAGGACATTTCCTCCAGTTTCACACAATACTTGGTCAGTACATCTGCTATCTGTGCAATCAAAGAATACAGAAAAGCAACAACAATGAAAAGTAGAACTCAAATATCAATTTCCCAAGTTAAAAATCTACATGAACAAGACAATTTTTCCATTCAAGTGAATTCGATTTAATTAATTCATTAACTACATAAGTAGCATTCTCACGTTCAAGAGTAGAATTCAAAGAATCGACGTTGCTTCTTCTGAGACATTGAAGCCTGAGTAGATCCCAACTTCAAATCTAGTAGGACGCCATGAAAGCAATACCTGCTACATTTAGTACATGTAAACTACAAAGAACATCTAGAACAGCTCTAAAAGATGCACAAACCCATGAACTTTGAAGGAGACGCTAGCAAGAAATGTGGAAATAGGCTTTATCTGCCCAGTGCTTTTCCCAAAAGCACGGGCACTCCTTGGCGTCAGTGAGAGTCTCTGTCTCATTACTCAGCAGCTGGCTTAGGGTAAAAAAGGATGCATGCAATCACTTCATTCCTGTTCATGACATAAACTTACTGCATCATCATGGAAGCCATTTACTTGGAAATATAGCCTAAAAAATAGGTGTCAGACTGGGTACATATCTAGATTGCTATGAGCAAAACCAATTTCTTTTTAACAGGAAAGCCATACAATATGCCTGCCATGGCAAATATTAGTCTACTAGCCCTGCACTTCAACGGGCAGTGAGCAGTTCATGACACCAAGTTTACGTTTGGCAAGGAGACAGTCTATTTATTACAAGCCCCTAGTTCTAGAACCAAGAATTCAGGAGTTGCTCATTCCCAATGAAAATCTGTCCATTTCATACCTTTGGGGTTTTATGCTTCTGTTCTTTACCTGTCTTGAGTGTGGCTTTCTTGTGAAGTCACTGATGGGTGTTTTTCCAACACATTTCTGCTGATTACACGGTAATTGCGTGGCATCAGCAGACATCTCTGAATGTCTCTTGAAAGTATGCTTTTTACTCTTCCTAGAGGACCTTGTCTTCTTCTTTCCTTCACCCAAAAGGTGGGCTAAGTGAGCCTTCAAAGAACCATCATCTCAACAATTAGAATTCTTTTAAACCTACTGAATGGAGAACAGCGACAAAAAAATTTTAAAAAGACTAGTACGCGAAAGACAACAGAAGAGAAAGGTAAAATAATGAATCCTACATGCCACGTGCATAACTCTCTTCATTCAAGGCTATTTTCAAAATGAGAAAAAAAAAAAAAAAAAAAGATCATCTTTTCCTCAGAGAGGAAAAGTGGAGTAACTGGATTGTGTTGCCTTGCCTACAGTTACCAGAAAAGTCAACAGCTGAGTTGAAAACTCCTGAAGCTGGCTAACTACACCTCTAAATGTTTTACTACTGTGTTATGATTCTGTCTTCAGTTAATAGAACCCGATATACAACAAAGAGATGGGAGCACATGGAGATGCATTGGAGAGCCTACGCTGGAGGTAACACATTCATTTTTTACTCAAACAAATCCAAATTAGAAATGTTGAAAATTACCTGGGGCCATTTCAACAGCCAGCAAACTGACTAACATAACCAATCTTTGGCTTCTATTCAATCCTTTGCTTGTTTTACCTGGACCTTGAAGATCTGTCTGCAGCCTTCCTCTCTGCAAATATATCACACTCGTCCTATTGAGAACCCATGGCTCATCACAGCTGCTTCGCCACGCCTGCTTCCAGAAGAACTGGCAACTACAAGCTGGGAGCCAAGAGATACAACACTTCACTTGGAAAAGGGCCTTCCATGAATCCTAGAATCCCAGAATGGTTTGGACTGGAAGCGACCTTAGAGACAAATTATCTTCTTCCCACATCCTGACACGGGCAGGGACACTTTTCCACTAGTCCAGGTTGCTCCATGTCCGCTCCAGCCTGGCCCTGGACGCTTCCTGCCATGGGGCTCCTACACAGCCTCTTTGAGCAACATGTGCCTCAGCACCCACCCAAGGAAGAATTCCTTTCCAATATCCCATCTATCCCAGCCCTCTGGCAGTTTGAAGCTATTCCCCCTTGTCCTGCGAGTCCAGACCCTTTTCCAAAGTCCCTCCCCAGCTATCTTGGAGCCCCAGCAGGCACTGCAAGGGGCTCGAAGATCTCCCTGGAGCCTTCTGTTCTCCAGATTGGACACCCTCAGCTCTCCCAGACTGTCCTAGAGCAAAGAAGCTCCACCTTTCAAAGACGCCTTTCTTAGACGCCTCCTACCGGCCAAACTCGATGGCAACGCTGGCCTTCCGGGCCCTACGGATATCGCTTCCGGTGTCGCTCGGAGTCACTCCCGGCTCTCTTCCCGCCCAACATGGGGCCCTCAGGCGATGCCGCTCCTACACCACTTCTGCCGCTGTCAGACCAACGGGGGGGCGGGGGGCCAGCCCAGACTCATCCACAATCTACACTGTCCTCGGCGGCTGCTGCGGGCTCATGGCGGCCCACACACCCGGAAGCAGAGCTCCGAACACAGAGGATCATAGACCCACATTTTGTTCGCCTCTGCACAAGGCAGGCCAGTCTTGCCATGCCCGGACTTTTCAGTTCAGCACGAGAATGAGAATACACCTGCGCCATGGGGGAGGAAACCTCTAAAGACTCCCTCATACGTGGTCGCTCAACTTAATGCCTAGGCACTTGCCATTCCTAAGGCTACACTAAAGCCTTTTTTACCTTGCGGGTAAGAAATGCCGTTGTTCTCGTGTGCAGCTAAAGGCGCAGCACAGGCAGGCCGGGGCAAAAGCTGGGGCAGAGCCCTTCCTCACACCTTCGCTGTGCTGTACTCCATGCAGCTAGAGCGAAGCGAGAAGGACGCGAGGAAGAAAAAGGCGTTCTTAAAGTAGCACCCTGGCAGCAGCCCTGAAAAGGCGCATAACACACGGCGTCTCGCTGCCCTCCGTTCTACATACTCGCAGCTCCCTCTGCCGACTTGCAAAAGTTGCTACCAGAGCAGAGGCGGCCAGATTGAAGAGGCAGTGCCTAGGTTCACCTTCTCCTTACTGCACGTAAGCCACGTCCAGCTCCTCGCTGCACTCTGGATTTCCCTTCTCCGAGGCACTTACCGTGGTGCTGTGTGCAACTCGGCGCCTAGAAGCGACCGCCAATGCTTTCACAGCGGGCTGCAAGGGAACCAAGGAGCAGCACAAGCAGCAGTGCTTCAGCTTGCTCCTTCCGACTGCTAAGGGCACTTGGGAAGGCAAGCGAGAGTCAACCACCTTCCTCTCCTAGTAGCCTGTAACGTGGTGCACACAAGCACGGGACTAGTGCCGCTTCGTTCACCGCCCTCGCCCAAGCCTGGAGCCGCTTTCACTTGCCGGCGGCCAGAAGCCACTGCAAGGGCGCCACACAACCACAAGTGCGCCGGCAGCCAAGAGCTAGAGAACGCTGCTTCTGCCCAAGCCCGCCTAGGGCGTGCACCTTTGTTCTCAGAGCTCCGTGCAACAGTCTGCCTCTCTCGCAGTTCGAATGGAAAACGAAAGCTTTTCGCCTACGCCCGTCACAGAGATCCGTTGCCAGGACGAGAATGCCTTGTGGCCGGAGCTCGCCCCCGCCGCGAGGAAACTGCTATTAGCACCGCGTTGCAGGGCCACGTCTCGCTTCTTGACTACGTGCTCAGCGCTCTCCGAATTCGCCGCTAGCTCCACGGTCTTTCTCAGCTGCAAGTAGCAGCGCTCACAGTACATAGAGCTTCGCAAGGACCGAAGACCCGGAGGGAAGTATCGCACTCGAAAATGTGCCAGGATAGAGACGTTCTACACTGAGTAGAGACACAGACAGACAGAGAGTTCTACACTGCCCCTTCTCGTCGGCCATCTTGTGCTCTGCTGCCTCTGCTGTGACGAATAGGTCCTTGAAAGGCGAGCGACAGCGGCTCTCCAGGCACTGAAGAGAGTTCCCTAGGGACTTTTCGATGTAAAACTTTTTCCACCTCCAAAAATACATGGGTAAGTCCTAAAAGTTTTGGTTTTCTTAAGAATAGTTTCGCCCAAGTTTTGCTGTTCTAAACACCCATGGTTTCAGTCTTCACTTAACTGCTTGTTTCTGTCTTTTTGGCTAGTGGCAATCTAATTCTAAGGTAACTAGATGTGTTGGAAATCCATAAATTACATCTCAAGTTAGGTGGGAAAATTGGCTCGGAAGAAAATGGAATTGAGAATTTGGAAAGAATCCAGAGTGAGCTGATGTCACAATCCGAGATTCCCTTGGGTTCCAAATCCTTTCATTTGTGTTTTTGTGGGCTTTTTGAAGGCGGTGTACAGTTGAAGCCATGATTTAGCTGCGGTGAGACCTGCTCTGCTGTAAAAGCATTATTTTCTCAGTGAGCATGGACAACAGTTAGAGTGTCGTCTTTTAAGATTCCCTGCACTCCACTTATGGTGGCAAAAGCAGTGCCTTGACTGTAATCATAAAAGTGATTACAGCTTCATTGCTTTGACATCATGTAGGATGCTTCCTCCATCTGCTGTGGTCAGCATTAAGTAACAGATTTCTCAGTTTCTAGGAAGAGTCTAGCAAACAATCACCTTGCTCCTTCTCTTGCATTTATTCATCACTGCTATGCTGCTATACAGACAGGTAGTCTGTTTATGATTCAACAATTCAATGGGACATCAAGTAAATAACAAAGCAAAACTAACTACCGAAAGCACTATAAGGGCCAGAGATTAGCTTGGATCAAAACAGGTATTCTCCTAGCATTGTTTACAAACGAGTCAGCATGTGAAACAGAAGGCACAATGTAGTTTGTGCCTTGTTTTGGGCATGCCCGGAAGAAGGAAATTCTGATTTCACATACGGGAAAAGAAATGTTGACATTTGAATGAGATTGTTCATACCCCAGTAAAGGTTGCTTTGAAAGGTTGTGGAAGTCCTGTTAGGAAACATGGCTTTACAAGTCCTTTCCACCAGGAGACAACAGCTGCAGAACATCTGGGTGTGCCAGTGTTGAGAGCACCAGCAAAGATCAAAGTGGAGAAGTTGGTGAACAATGGCAGTGGCCTGGCGGAGGGCAAGTGGGGTGCTGGCTGTGGGACCAGGGGAGTCCTGACTGATTTAGGAGGCGTGTGATGGTCTGTGCCAGCAAGCAGAATAGTGCTGTGGCCTTGGCACACTGCTAATACTGGAATTCAGTGGGGTCACTGGGCAGGCTGAGTGTGTGAGCTGCTGGAGGGACCCAGGTTGCCCACATGTAAACATCCAGTCTCACTCTTGCCAGCCACAGAAAGGAGCAGGATGTGGCTGCTGGCGATGCCTGTCACGTATATGTAGTGTATATGTGTGCTATCCCAGCCTGCTGGGAACGCTTCTTCTTTGGGACTGCTTGGGCTGAGGGAGAGAAAGCAGTGGTAGTTTCTGAGGTTTCGAGTTTGCTCGAGTTTCTCAGGCTGTTTCTGGAGCCACCCAGAGTTCTCTTCCTTGAAGCATTTCAAGTCCTGCTAATTTTCAAAATTCAAACAGACACAGCCCTAAGCTAGTTGATCTGACTTCAGAGCTATTCTTACGCTGAGCTGTTGGATGATCTGATCTCCTGAGATGTCTTCCATCTCAGTTTATGACCTGGTTCTTGTGAAAAGTAGGATCTTTTAGCCTGGAGAAGAGAGGTTTCTGGAGAGACAGTATTGTGGCCTTTGAATATGTAAAGAGGGTATAAGACAAATGGAGAAAGACTTTTTAGGAAAGTTTGCAGAGACAGGATAAGGGGCCATGCTTTCAAACTGAGACTAGGTTTAGATGGGCTAAAAGGAAAAACTTTTCTACAGTGAAGCTGGTGAGACACTCAAACGGGTGTTCCAGAGAAGTTGTGGATGCCCCATCATTGAGAGTGCTCCTTATCAGTTTGGCTAGTCTTGAGCAATTTGATCTACTGTAAGATCTACCTGGCAAGGAAGTTGGACTACATGATCTTTAATCACAGACTGTTGTATGATTCCGTGGAAGACAGAATGCAATAAAGTTCATATTTCAGATTTTGGCGCAGACATATTTATTTTTTCTCACTTTATGCATCATTGCAATGACGACTTGTTAGCTTCTGAAATGATTAGCTGAGATTGATTTCCTTCCTTAGTTTCATTTTCTCTGTTATTCCTTCACTCTTGGACTTTTTTTTTCACTAGATTCCCTCTTTCAGTAAACTGCCCTTAAGTATCACTTTGCTCCCCACCTGGCTTTTTTTTTTTTTTTTCAATGACACCTTTTCACTGGTTCGTTTTGGGCCTTTGCTGCTTGAAGTCCAGCAGCCTCCTTGTCTGAGCATTACGGAGCTTTCTTTACAGCTTCATCACTATGCAAAAAGCCATAAATTACTGTGTTCCATCTCACATACCATCAAGTATCACACTAATATTCCCTCTGCTGAATAGCTGGTTGGTTTACATAGACCAGCCAAATACCAGGAAATCCAGATGGCAGCAAGAATCTTGTAGACTACTCCCGCTGTTCATTTAAATTCTGGAGAAGTCACGTGAGGTATCACATTCTCTTGAAAGAAGTGTCTATCATCTCGGACATTCTAGAATGGGCTATTAATATTGTCATGAGTTTCTGGCTAGACTTTTTAGTATGCAAATTCAAATTCAAATGATCTGAAATGATAGAACTTCAAGAAATTTTTTTTCCCAGAATCGAAGTATGATGGAGTTCCATAGGGAGAATCTTAATCTTAGTTATTCTATTCCATCTCACATCATGGCTGGGGGAAGGGAGAAGGGAGTATCTTTGGGGGACAATGGGTTCCGGTGTAGTCAGTAAGCTGGGCAGAGGAGCCATCACGTATTTTCTGTTGTTGGGCGGTGGGGGGGGGGGGATTCGTGTGAACTCTTCCTTTCTTGTACCCTGCCACTAGTATTGTTGCTAAAATTGTTTGTTTTCTCATCCAAGTGACAAAATCAGCACACTTAATGAGGGATGAAGAGGGAGCAGCGACCTCAGAACAGGAGGAAGAAGAAGCAGAGCCTGCTGTCCTCCAGAAGAAAAAAACACTACCAGCCAATTTTGCATCATCTGTGAACTTCCTGGGCGTGTACTCTATCCCCTTGTCCAGAACACTGAGCAAGATATTAAACAAGACTGGGCCCAAGACTGAGCCTTGGGGACCAGCTGGATGAACTCTATTTCCCACCACTCTGTGGGCCTGGCCATCACCCAGTTTGTCACCCAGCAAACAGCCCACCCATGCAAACCATAAGCAGACAGTTTCTTCAGGAGAATGATGTGAGACTCATTGCAAAGAGGATCAGGGAGATGCCTAGGAAGAGTCTTAGGTGAATCCAGGAGACTATAGTGGAGGAAGGACGCGAGGAAGAAGAAGGCGTTCTTAAAGTAGCACCCTGGCAGCAGCCCTGAAAGGGCGCATAACACACGGCGTCTCGCTGCCCTCCGTTCTACATACTCGCAGCTCCCTCTGCCGACTTGCAAAAGTTGCTACCAGAGCAGAGGCGGCCAGATTGAAGAGGCAGTGCCTAGGTTCACCTTCTCCTTACTGCACGTAAGCCACGTCCAGCTCCTCGCTGCACTCTGGATTTCCCTTCTCCGCGGCACTTACAGTGGTGCTGTGTGCAACTCGGCGCCTAGAAGCGACCGCCAATGCTTTCACAGCGGGCTGCAAGGGAACCAAGGAGCAGCACAAGCAGCAGTGCTTCAGCTTGCTCCTTCCGACTGCTAAGGGCACTTGGAGGGCAAGCGAGAGTCAACCACCTTCCTCTCCTAGTAGCCTGTAACGTGGTGCACACAAACACGGGAATAGTGCCGCTTCGTTCACCGCCCTCGCCCAAGCCTGGAGCCGCTTTCACTTGCCGGCGGCCAGAAGCCGCTGCAAGGGCGCCACACAACCACAAGTGCGCCGGCAGCCAAGAGCTAGAGAACGCTGCTTCTGCCCAAGCCCGCCTAGGGCGTGCACCTTTGTTCTCAGAGCTCCGTGCAACAGTCTGCCTCTCTCGCAGTTCGAATGGAAAACGAAAGCTTTTCGCATACGCCCTTCACAGAGATCCGTTGCCAGGACGAGAATGTCTTGTGGCCGGAGCTCGCCCCCGCCGCGAGGAAGCTGCTATTAGCACCGCGTTGCAGGGCCACGTCTCGCTTCTTGACTACGTGCTCAGCGCTATCCGAATTCGCCGCTAGCTCCACGGTCCTTCTCAGCTGCGAGTAGCAGCGCTCGCAGTACACAGAGCTTCGCAAGGCCCGAAGACCCGGAGGGAAGTATGGCACACGCAAATGTGCCAGGACAGAGACGTGTTCTACGTTGTCCCTTCTCGTCGTGCAGTTTGTGCCTCTGCTGCTTCTGCTGTTAGGAATCGCTCCTTGAAAGGCGAGCGAGAGCGTCCTTCCGGGTGCATTGCACTGAGTCGAGTGCTCGCTCGGGACTTTGCTCTCGCGGCCAAGGCAAGAGGGCGTGCTTGCCCGCAGAACCGAGAACACGCTGTTGGGCAGAGCTGCAACTGACCGCTGGAGTTCAGCTCTCGCCGGACGGCAGAAGGCGAAGAACGAAGCCGCTTGCGAGCGGCGCAGTGCAGCGAAGAGCTCTCCGAATTCGCCGCTAGCTCCACGGTCCTTCTCAGCTGCGAGTAGCAGCGCTCGCAGTACACAGAGCTTCGCAAGGCCCGAAGACCCGGAGGGAAGTATGGCACACGCAAATGTGCCAGGACAGAGACGTGTTCTACGTTGTCCCTTCTCGTCGTGCAGTTTGTGCCTCTGCTGCTTCTGCTGTTAGGAATCGCTCCTTGAAAGGCGAGCGAGAGCGTCCTTCCGGGTGCATTGCACTGAGTCGAGTGCTCGCTCGGGACTTTGCTCTCGCGGCCAAGGCAAGAGGGCGTGCTTGCCCGCAGAACCGAGAACACGCTGTTGGGCAGAGCTGCAACTGACCGCTGGAGTTCAGCTCTCGCCGGACGGCAGAAGGCGAAGAACGAAGGCGCTTGCGAGCGGCGCAGTGCAGCGAAGAGCTCTCCGAATTCGCCGCTAGCTCCACGGTCCTTCTCAGCTGCGAGTAGCAGCGCTCGCAGTACACAGAGCTTCGCAAGGCCCGAAGAGCCGGAGGGAAGTATCGCACACGCAAATGTGCCAGGACAGAGACGTGTTCTACGGTGTCCCCTCTCGTCGTGCAGTTTGTGCCTCTGCTGCTTCTGCTGTTAGGAATCGCTCCTTGAAAGGCGAGCGAGAGCGTCCTTCCGGGTGCATTGCACTGAGTCGAGTGCTCGCTCGGGACTTTGCACTCGGGGCCAAGGCAAGAGGGCGTGCTTGCCCGCAGAACCGAGAACACGCTGTTGGGCAGAGCTGCAACTGACCGCTGGAGTTCAGCTCTCGCCGGACGGCAGAAGGCGAAGAACGAAGGCGCTTGCGAGCGGCGCAGTGCAGCGAAGAGCTCTCCGAATTCGCCGCTAGCTCCACGGTCCTTCTCAGCTGCGAGTAGCAGCGCTCGCAGTACACAGAGCTTCGCAAGGCCCGGAGAGCCGGAGGGAAGTATCGCACACGCAAATGTGCCAGGACAGAGACGTGTTCTACGGTGTCCCCTCTCGTCGTGCAGTTTGTGCCTCTGCTGCTTCTGCTGTTAGGAATCGCTCCTTGAAAGGCGAGCGAGAGCGTCCTTCCGGGTGCATTGCACTGAGTCGAGTGCTCGCTCGGGACTTTGCACTCGGGGCCAAGGCAAGAGGGCGTGCTTGCCCGCAGAACCGAGAACACGCTGTTGGGCAGAGCTGCAACTGACCGCTGGAGTTCAGCTCTCGCCGGACGGCAGAAGGCGAAGAACGAAGCCGCTTGCGAGCGGCGCAGTGCAGCGAAGAGCTCTCCGAATTCGCCGCTAGCTCCCCGGTCCTTCTCAGCTGCGAGTAGCAGCGCTCGCAGTACACAGAGCTTCGCAAGGCCCGAAGAGCCGGAGGGAAGTATGGCACACGCAAATGTGCCAGGACAGAGACGTGTTCTACGTTGTCCCCTCTCGTCGTGCAGTTTGTGCCTCTGCTGCTTCTGCTGTTAGGAATCGCTCCTTGAAAGGCGAGCGAGAGCGTCCTTCCGGGTGCATTGCACTGAGTCGAGTGCTCGCTCGGGACTTTGCTCTCGGGGCCAAGGCAAGAGGGCGTGCTTGCCCGCAGAACCGAGAACACGCTGTTGGGCAGAGCTGCAACTGACCGCTGGAGTTCAGCTCTCGCCGGACGGCAGAAGGCGAAGAACGAAGCCGCTTGCGAGCGGCGCAGTGCAGCGAAGAGCTCTCCGAATTCGCCGCTAGCTCCCCGGTCCTTCTCAGCTGCGAGTAGCAGCGCTCGCAGTACACAGAGCTTCGCAAGGCCCGAAGAGCCGGAGGGAAGTATCGCACACGAAAATGTGCCAGGACAGAGACGTGTTCTACGTTGTCCCCTCTCGTCGTGCAGTTTGTGCCTCTGCTGCTTCTGCTGTTAGGAATCGCTCCTTGAAAGGCGAGCGAGAGCGTCCTTCCGGGTGCATTGCACTGAGTCGAGTGCTCGCTCGGGACTTTGCTCTCGGGGCCAAGGCAAGAGGGCGTGCTTGCCCGCAGAACCGAGAACACGCTGTTGGGCAGAGCTGCAACTGACCGCTGGAGTTCAGCTCTCGCCGGACGGCAGAAGGCGAAGAACGAAGGCGCTTGCGAGCGGCGCAGTGCAGCGAAGAGCTCTCCGAATTCGCCGCTAGCTCCACGGTCCTTCTCAGCTGCGAGTAGCAGCGCTCGCAGTACACAGAGCTTCGCAAGGCCCGAAGAGCCGGAGGGAAGTATCGCACACGCAAATGTGCCAGGACAGAGACGTGTTCTACGTTGTCCCCTCTCGTCGTGCAGTTTGTGCCTCTGCTGCTTCTGCTGTTAGGAATCGCTCCTTGAAAGGCGAGCGAGAGCGTCCTTCCGGGTGCATTGCACTGAGTCGAGTGCTCGCTCGGGACTTTGCTCTCGCGGCCAAGGCAAGAGGGCGTGCTTGCCCGCAGAACCGAGAACACGCTGTTGGGCAGAGCTGCAACTGACCGCTGGAGTTCAGCTCTCGCCGGACGGCAGAAGGCGAAGAACGAAGCCGCTTGCGAGCGGCGCAGTGCAGCGAAGAGCTCTCCGAATTCGCCGCTAGCTCCCCGGTCCTTCTCAGCTGCGAGTAGCAGCGCTCGCAGTACACAGAGCTTCGCAAGGCCCGAAGAGCCGGAGGGAAGTATCGCACACGAAAATGTGCCAGGACAGAGACGTGTTCTACGTTGTCCCTTCTCGTCGTGCAGTTTGTGCCTCTGCTGCTTCTGCTGTTAGGAATCGCTCCTTGAAAGACGAGCGAGAGCGTCCTTCCGGGTGCATTGCACTGAGTCGAGTGCTCGCTCGGGACTTTGCTCTCGGGGCCAAGGCAAGAGGGCGTGCTTGCCCGCAGAACCGAGAACACGCTGTTGGGCAGAGCTGAAGCTGACCGCTGGAGTTCAGCTCTCGCCGGACGGCAGAAGGCGAAGAACGAAGCCGCTTGCGAGCGGCGCAGTGCAGCGAAGAGCTCTCCGAATTCGCCGCTAGCTCCACGGTCCTTCTCAGCTGCGAGTAGCTGCTCTCGCAGTACACAGAGCTTCGCAAGGCCCGAAGAGCCGGAGGGAAGTATCGCACACGAAAATGTGCCAGGACAGAGACGTGTTCTACGTTGTCCCCTCTCGTCGTGCAGTTTGTGCCTCTGCTGCTTCTGCTGTTAGGAATCGCTCCTTGAAAGGCGAGCGAGAGCGTCCTTCCGGGTGCATTGCACTGAGTCGAGTGCTCGCTCGGGACTTTGCTCTCGCGGCCAAGGCAAGAGGGCGTGCTTGCCCGCAGAACCGAGAACACGCTGTTGGGCAGAGCTGCAACTGACCGCTGGAGTTCAGCTCTCGCCGGACGGCAGAAGGCGAAGAACGAAGGCGCTTGCGAGCGGCGCAGTGCAGCGAAGAGCTCTCCGAATTCGCCGCTAGCTCCACGGTCCTTCTCAGCTGCGAGTAGCAGCGCTCGCAGTACACAGAGCTTCGCAAGGCCCGAAGAGCCGGAGGGAAGTATCGCACACGCAAATGTGCCAGGACAGAGACGTGTTCTACGTTGTCCCTTCTCGTCGTGCAGTTTGTGCCTCTGCTGCTTCTGCTGTTAGGAATCGCTCCTTGAAAGGCGAGCGAGAGCGTCCTTCCGGGTGCATTGCACTGAGTCGAGTGCTCGCTCGGGACTTTGCTCTCGCGGCCAAGGCAAGAGGGCGTGCTTGCCCGCAGAACCGAGAACACGCTGTTGGGCAGAGCTGCAACTGACCGCTGGAGTTCAGCTCTCGCCGGACGGCAGAAGGCGAAGAACGAAGGCGCTTGCGAGCGGCGCAGTGCAGCGAAGAGCTCTCCGAATTCGCCGCTAGCTCCACGGTCCTTCTCAGCTGCGAGTAGCAGCGCTCGCAGTACACAGAGCTTCGCAAGGCCCGAAGAGCCGGAGGGAAGTATCGCACACGCAAATGTGCCAGGACAGAGACGTGTTCTACGGTGTCCCCTCTCGTCGTGCAGTTTGTGCCTCTGCTGCTTCTGCTGTTAGGAATCGCTCCTTGAAAGGCGAGCGAGAGCGTCCTTCCGGGTGCATTGCACTGAGTCGAGTGCTCGCTCGGGACTTTGCTCTCGCGGCCAAGGCAAGAGGGCGTGCTTGCCCGCAGAACCGAGAACACGCTGTTGGGCAGAGCTGCAACTGACCGCTGGAGTTCAGCTCTCGCCGGACGGCAGAAGGCGAAGAACGAAGCCGCTTGCGAGCGGCGCAGTGCAGCGAAGAGCTCTCCGAATTCGCCGCTAGCTCCACGGTCCTTCTCAGCTGCGAGTAGCAGCGCTCGCAGTACACAGAGCTTCGCAAGGCCCGAAGAGCCGGAGGGAAGTATCGCACACGCAAATGTGCCAGGACAGAGACGTGTTCTACGGTGTCCCCTCTCGTCGTGCAGTTTGTGCCTCTGCTGCTTCTGCTGTTAGGAATCGCTCCTTGAAAGGCGAGCGAGAGCGTCCTTCCGGGTGCATTGCACTGAGTCGAGTGCTCGCTCGGGACTTTGCTCTCGCGGCCAAGGCAAGAGGGCGTGCTTGCCCGCAGAACCGAGAACACGCTGTTGGGCAGAGCTGCAACTGACCGCTGGAGTTCAGCTCTCGCCGGACGGCAGAAGGCGAAGAACGAAGGCGCTTGCGAGCGGCGCAGTGCAGCGAAGAGCTCTCCGAATTCGCCGCTAGCTCCACGGTCCTTCTCAGCTGCGAGTAGCAGCGCTCGCAGTACACAGAGCTTCGCAAGGCCCGAAGAGCCGGAGGGAAGTATCGCACACGCAAATGTGCCAGGACAGAGACGTGTTCTACGGTGTCCCCTCTCGTCGTGCAGTTTGTGCCTCTGCTGCTTCTGCTGTTAGGAATCGCTCCTTGAAAGGCGAGCGAGAGCGTCCTTCCGGGTGCATTGCACTGAGTCGAGTGCTCGCTCGGGACTTTGCTCTCGCGGCCAAGGCAAGAGGGCGTGCTTGCCCGCAGAACCGAGAACACGCTGTTGGGCAGAGCTGCAACTGACCGCTGGAGTTCAGCTCTCGCCGGACGGCAGAAGGCGAAGAACGAAGCCGCTTGCGAGCGGCGCAGTGCAGCGAAGAGCTCTCCGAATTCGCCGCTAGCTCCACGGTCCTTCTCAGCTGCGAGTAGCAGCGCTCGCAGTACACAGAGCTTCGCAAGGCCCGAAGAGCCGGAGGGAAGTATCGCACACGCAAATGTGCCAGGACAGAGACGTGTTCTACGTTGTCCCTTCTCGTCGTGCAGTTTGTGCCTCTGCTGCTTCTGCTGTTAGGAATCGCTCCTTGAAAGACGAGCGAGAGCGTCCTTCCGGGTGCATTGCACTGAGTCGAGTGCTCGCTCGGGACTTTGCTCTCGGGGCCAAGGCAAGAGGGCGTGCTTGCCCGCAGAACCGAGAACACGCTGTTGGGCAGAGCTGAAGCTGACCGCTGGAGTTCAGCTCTCGCCGGACGGCAGAAGGCGAAGAACGAAGGCGCTTGCGAGCGGCGCAGTGCAGCGAAGAGCTCTCCGAATTCGCCGCTAGCTCCACGGTCCTTCTCAGCTGCGAGTAGCAGCGCTCGCAGTACACAGAGCTTCGCAAGGCCCGAAGACCCGGAGGGAAGTATCGCACACGCAAATGTGCCAGGACAGAGACGTGTTCTACGGTGTCCCCTCTCGTCGTGCAGTTTGTGCCTCTGCTGCTTCTGCTGTTAGGAATCGCTCCTTGAAAGGCGAGCGAGAGCGTCCTTCCGGGTGCATTGCACTGAGTCGAGTGCTCGCTCGGGACTTTGCTCTCGGGGCCAAGGCAAGAGGGCGTGCTTGCCCGCAGAACCGAGAACACGCTGTTGGGCAGAGCTGCAACTGACCGCTGGAGTTCAGCTCTCGCCGGACGGCAGAAGGCGAAGAACGAAGCCGCTTGCGAGCGGCGCAGTGCAGCGAAGAGCACACGAGCAGTCAAAGAGCTCCTTCAGTATCGCTTTCACTTCTCAGTGGTCTTTCTGCTTGGAAAAGCAGCACACAGCCGTTGCACGCCAGGGCCAAAGCTGCGGCACTGCCCCTCCTCACTCCTTCGCTGTACTGTACTCCATGCAGCTAGAGCGAAGCGAGAAGGACGCGAGGAAGAAAAAAGCGTACTTAAACTAGCCCCCTGGCAGCAGCCCTGAAAGGGCGCATAACACACGGCGTCTCGCTGCCCTCCGTTCTACATACTCGCAGCTCCCTCTGCCGACTTGCGAAAGTTGTTACCAGAGCAGAGGCGGCCAGATTGAAGAGGCAGTGCCTAGGTTCACCTTCTCCTTACTGCGCGTAAGCCACGTCCAGCTCCTCGCTGCACTCTGGATTTCCCTTCTCCGCGGCACTTACCGTGGTGCTGTGTGCAACTCGGCGCCTAGAAGCGACCGCCAATGCTTTCACAGCGGGCTGCAAGGGAACCAAGGAGCAGCACAAGCAGCAGTGCTTCAGCTTGCTCCTTCCGACTGCTAAGGGCACTTGGGAGGGCAAGCGAGAGTCAACCACCTTCCTCTCCTAGTAGCCTGTAACGTGGTGCACACAAGCACGGGACGAGTGCTGCTTCGTTCACCGCCCTCGCCCACGCCTGGCGCTGCTTTCACTTGCCGGCGGCCAGAAGCCGCTGCAGGGGCGCCACACAGCCAGCAGTGTGCCGGCAGCCAAGAGCTAGAGAACGCTGCTTCTGCCCAAGCCCGCCTAGGGCGTGCACCTTTGTTCTCAGAGCTCCGTGCAACAGTCTGCCTCTCTCGCAGTTCGAATGGAAAACGAAAGCTTTTCGCCTACGCCCTTCACAGAGATCCGTTGCCAGGACGAGAATGCCTTGTGGCCGGAGCTCGCCCCCGCCGCGAGGAAGCTGCTATTAGCACCGCGTTGCAGGGCCACGTCTCGCTTCTTGACTACGTGCTCAGCGCTCTCCGAATTCGCCGCTAGCTCCACGGTCTTTCTCAGCTGCAAGTAGCAGCGCTCACAGTACATAGAGCTTCGCAAGGACCGAAGACCCGGAGGGAAGTATCGCACTCGAAAATGTGCCAGGATAGAGACGTTCTACACTGAGTAGAGACACAGACAGACAGAGAGTTCTACACTGCCCCTTCTCGTCGGCCATCTTGTGCTCTGCTGCCTCTGCTGTGACGAATAGGTCCTTGAAAGGCGAGCGACAGCGGCTCTCCAGGCACTGAAGAGAGTTCCCTAGGGACTTTTCGATGTAAAACTTTTTCCACCTCCAAAAATACATGGGTAAGTCCTAAAAGTTTTGGTTTTCTTAAGAATAGTTTCGCCCAAGTTTTGCTGTTCTAAACACCCATGGTTTCAGTCTTCACTTAACTGCTTGTTTCTGTCTTTTTGGCTAGTGGCAATCTAATTCTAAGGTAACTAGATGTGTTGGAAATCCATAAATTACATCTCAAGTTAGGTGGGAAAATTGGCTCGGAAGAAAATGGAATTGAGAATTTGGAAAGAATCCAGAGTGAGCTGATGTCACAATCCGAGATTCCCTTGGGTTCCAAATCCTTTCATTTGTGTTTTTGTGGGCTTTTTGAAGGCGGTGTACAGTTGAAGCCATGATTTAGCTGCGGTGAGACCTGCTCTGCTGTAAAAGCATTATTTTCTCAGTGAGCATGGACAACAGTTAGAGTGTCGTCTTTTAAGATTCCCTGCACTCCACTTATGGTGGCAAAAGCAGTGCCTTGACTGTAATCATAAAAGTGATTACAGCTTCATTGCTTTGACATCATGTAGGATGCTTCCTCCATCTGCTGTGGTCAGCATTAAGTAACAGATTTCTCAGTTTCTAGGAAGAGTCTAGCAAACAATCACCTTGCTCCTTCTCTTGCATTTATTCATCACTGCTATGCTGCTATACAGACAGGTAGTCTGTTTATGATTCAACAATTCAATGGGACATCAAGTAAATAACAAAGCAAAACTAACTACCGAAAGCACTATAAGGGCCAGAGATTAGCTTGGATCAAAACAGGTATTCTCCTAGCATTGTTTACAAACGAGTCAGCATGTGAAACAGAAGGCACAATGTAGTTTGTGCCTTGTTTTGGGCATGCCCGGAAGAAGGAAATTCTGATTTCACATACGGGAAAAGAAATGTTGACATTTGAATGAGATTGTTCATACCCCAGTAAAGGTTGCTTTGAAAGGTTGTGGAAGTCCTGTTAGGAAACATGGCTTTACAAGTCCTTTCCACCAGGAGACAACAGCTGCAGAACATCTGGGTGTGCCAGTGTTGAGAGCACCAGCAAAGATCAAAGTGGAGAAGTTGGTGAACAATGGCAGTGGCCTGGCGGAGGGCAAGTGGGGTGCTGGCTGTGGGACCAGGGGAGTCCTGACTGATTTAGGAGGCGTGTGATGGTCTGTGCCAGCAAGCAGAATAGTGCTGTGGCCTTGGCACACTGCTAATACTGGAATTCAGTGGGGTCACTGGGCAGGCTGAGTGTGTGAGCTGCTGGAGGGACCCAGGTTGCCCACATGTAAACATCCAGTCTCACTCTTGCCAGCCACAGAAGGGAGCAGGATGTGGCTGCTGGCGATGCCTGTCACGTATATGTAGTGTATATGTGTGCTATCCCAGCCTGCTGGGAACGCTTCTTCTTTGGGACTGCTTGGGCTGAGGGAGAGAAAGCAGTGGTAGTTTCTGAGGTTTCGAGTTTGCTCGAGTTTCTCAGGCTGTTTCTGGAGCCACCCAGAGTTCTCTTCCTTGAAGCATTTCAAGTCCTGCTAATTTTCAAAATTCAAACAGACACAGCCCTAAGCTAGTTGATCTGACTTCAGAGCTATTCTTACGCTGAGCTGTTGGATGATCTGATCTCCTGAGATGTCTTCCATCTCAGTTTATGACCTGGTTCTTGTGAAAAGTAGGATCTTTTAGCCTGGAGAAGAGAGGTTTCTGGAGAGACAGTATTGTGGCCTTTGAATATGTAAAGAGGGTATAAGACAAATGGAGAAAGACTTTTTAGGAAAGTTTGCAGAGACAGGATAAGGGGCCATGCTTTCAAACTGAGACTAGGTTTAGATTGGCTAAAAGGAAAAACTTTTCTACAATGAAGCTGGTGAGACACTCAAACGGGTGTTCCAGAGAAGTTGTGGATGCCCCATCATTGAGAGTGCTCCTTATCAGTTTGGCTAGTCTTGAGCAATTTGATCTACTGTAAGATCTACCTGGCAAGGAAGTTGGACTACATGATCTTTAATCACAGACTGTTGTATGATTCCGTGGAAGACAGAATGCAGTAAAGTTCATATTTCAGATTTTGGCGCAGACATATTTATTTTTTCTCACTTTATGCATCATTGCAATGACAACTTGTTAGCTTCTGAAATGATTAGCTGAGATTGATTTCCTTCCTTAGTTTCATTTTCTCTGTTATTCCTTCACTCTTGGACTTTTTTTTTCACTAGATTCCCTCTTTCAGTAAACTGCCCTTAAGTATCACTTTGCTCCCCACCTGGCTTTTTTTTTTTTTTTTCAATGACACCTTTTCACTGGTTCGTTTTGGGCCTTTGCTGCTTGAAGTCCAGCAGCCTCCTTGTCTGAGCATTACGGAGCTTTCTTTACAGCTTCATCACTATGCAAAAAGCCATAAATTACTGTGTTCCATCTCACATACCATCAAGTATCACACTAATATTCCCTCTGCTGAATAGCTGGTTGGTTTACATAGACCAGCCAAATACCAGGAAATCCAGATGGCAGCAAGAATCTTGTAGACTACTCCCGCTGTTCATTTAAATTCTGGAGAAGTCACGTGAGGTATCACATTCTCTTGAAAGAAGTGTCTATCATCTCGGACATTCTAGAATGGGCTATTAATATTGTCATGAGTTTCTGGCTAGACTTTTTAGTATGCAAATTCAAATTCAAATGATCTGAAATGATAGAACTTCAAGAAATTTTTTTTCCCAGAATCGAAGTATGATGGAGTTCCATAGGGAGAATCTTAATCTTAGTTATTCTATTCCATCTCACATCATGGCTGGGGGAAGGGAGAAGGGAGTATCTTTGGGGGACAATGGGTTCCGGTGTAGTCAGTAAGCTGGGCAGAGGAGCCATCAGGTATTTTCTGTTGTTGGGCGGTGGGGGGGGGGGGGGATTCGTGTGAACTCTTCCTTTCTTGTACCCTGCCACTAGTATTGTTGCTAAAATTGTTTGTTTTCTCATCCAAGTGACAAAATCAGCACACTTAATGAGGGATGAAGAGGGAGCAGCGACCTCAGAACAGGAGGAAGAAGAAGCAGAGCCTGCTGTCCTCCAGAAGAAAAAAACACTACCAGCCAATTTTGCATCATCTGTGAACTTCCTGGGCGTGTACTCTATCCCCTTGTCCAGATCACTGAGCAAGATATTAAACAGGACTGGGCCCAAGACTGAGCCTTGGGGACCAGCTGGATGAACTCTATTTCCCACCACTCTGTGGGCCTGGCCATCACCCAGTTTGTCACCCAGCAAACAGCCCACCCATGCAAACCATAAGCAGACAGTTTCTTCAGGAGAATGATGTGAGACTCATTGCAAAAAGGATCAGGGAGATGCCTAGGAAGAGTCTCAGGTGAATCCAGGAGACTATAGTGGAGGACTGTTCAGTTTTCCAATCAATTTGCTTAAAAAACTCTACAAAACCGTAATAAACAAACAAACAAACAAACAAACAAACAAAAAAAGCAGACCAAACAAACACACAGAACCCCCCAACCAATAATCCCCAAAGAGACAAAAAAAGCCCCCAAAAAAGCCCACCAAAAAACCCACCCAAAACTGAAAAAAAACCCCAAACCCAACACAAAAAATCAGGGTGAAGGTTTTTAGTAACTTTAAAAATAACAAAACAAAACAAAACAAAAAAAACCCCCAGAAAGTCACATTTCTAAAGGTGCTGTCCCAGCCTCTTCTCTCAGCAGGGAGGACATCCTGAAGTGGAGCCAGTTGGAAGAAAGCGGGACAGGGCAGCACCTGGGCCATTGTCTCAGGACGGCCCTGTGGCTGCCCCATTGCCAAAACCTGGACACATAAATCAAACACAGGTATGCACATGTGCTTAGACACAGCAAAAATTATATTTGTCTGAAAAGAATACTGGTCCATTTCTATCACTGGAAAGAGCATAATGCCTCGTCTCAGCTTTCTTTTCAGTCATTACAAATGTTTCGAAAATAAAGGAGTGCAGAAAATGGAAATATCCAAGATCAACATGAGGACCAGTAACAAAGATTCCATTTTTGAAACTGCATTGGGAATCCTCTGCAGAAATTGACTCAGAGCTCTAAGATTTACAAAAAAGACCAAGAGGACTGGAGTCAATACAACACAGTGTCTGGAGACTTCAGCTGGTTACCTTGATTTCTCAAATATGATGGAGAAAGCACCTTAGCAACTACAGCTGCCAGTTCTCTCAGGGCCCTGACATGCCTCTGGGTGGGTCCCATGGTCTTGCATGCTCAGGTTCCTCAAGTGGTCTGAAAGCTGACCTGCTACTATGGGTTAGAATCAAGTCCACCAGTCCAATAACCTGAGAGATGTGGAAATAGTGACTGGCAGTAAAAATTGAGACCAACACTTGTTGAGTACCTCAGCCTTCTCCTTGTCTGTTGTCACTAGTCCTGTCTGGCTTATGGGGGTGGGGGGGGGGGGGGGAATAGGGGAGGTGTGATAGGTTTCTTTTCATCTTCCTTTTCCCACTGAAATACCCGTAGGTGCCTTTATTATTCTTAGTTTTGGCATGCTTTTCCAAATTCAGCTTCAACTGAGCCTTAGCTATACTGATCCCATCCTCACACACTCATGTGTTACCACTGTATTTTTCCCATGATTTGTCTCGCTGTGTATTGTCTGCATATTACCTACTTGCATCACATCTATTAATTTTCAATAACCTTCTGGCTTTAACTTGTTTTCAAAAAAAACCCTTTTTGAACCTTTCCACCTCAGAAATTCACCTGGGAAACCCCAAATCCCCCAAATTCACCCCGAAGTCCCCCCTGGGACGCTCAGCACTCACCTGGCAACTCCCAAAAGCCCACAAATTCACCCCAAAATTCACGGGGGACCCCCAAATCCCAGGGCTTCACCCCAAAATCCCACCTGCAACCCCCAAAACCCCTCAAATCACCCCCAAGACCCAGTCCCCCCAACACCTCCCAAATTCACTCCAAAATGTCTCCAATCCCCCTCAAAACCCTCCCAGATACCCCCAAATCCACCAAATTCACTCCCAGACCCATCTGGGACTCCCAAAAATCACCAAAATTCCCCGGAAAATCCACCTGCATCCCCCCAAATTCATCCCAAAATTCTCCCACGACTTCCAAATGCTCACCTGGATACCCCAAAATCGACAGAATTCACCCCAAAATACGTCTGGCATTCCCAAAACTCACCTGAGAACCCTAAAATTCACACGTATACCCTAAAATTCACCAAATTCACCCCAAAATTCCCCTGAGATCCCTAGAATTCCACAAATTCCCCCTAAAATTCAACTGGGACTCCCCACATTCCACAAATTCACCCCAAACCTCGCTACCCGGGATCCCCCAAAATTCCACAAATTCTCCCCCAAAATCAACCTGCGACCCCTCAAAACTCACCTGGATCTCCCCAAATCCCCGCCCCGCCCCGCCCCCCCCAATTCACTTGATTGGGCACTCCCAAATCCCCAGAATTCAACCCAAAATTCACCTGGGACCCCAAAAACCTCCAAATTCGCTCCAAAATGATTGGCAACTTTACACACTCCATTTTCCCACAAAAGGATCTAGAGCCCTGTGCGCTTCGTATACAAACTAAATGCAAAAAAACTTTCTATTCATTCTCAGCAAAAAGACTTCCTATTCCTCCTTCTTTTGGACAAAACTGCCTTCACTTTCAAACTTATTTTCTTGCTCACTTACCTGCATAATGCTTAGTCCCTGTTCTGCATGCTCATTTTCTTCACTTTTACAAGGAATCCTCTCCTCATCTTCTTCTTCCTCTGCTTCTTCCATTTCCTGTGCCAAGATCACCCGTTTCTCTGTTAGATTTCTTTCTCCAGCTGATTTTTTGACAACTGTCCCTATCTTCTGGCACCGCTCGCTCGAGAGAGGCGATTGTCCCGCTCTGCTCTGGGCTGGGACTGCGCTCTCTTCAAGCCCTGGGGGCAATTTTGGATGCCACAGCGTCAGAAAGACCTCAGGCTATTGGAGAAATGTCCAAAGGAGGGACACAGGGATAGCGAAGAGGCTGGAGGGAAAGCCATACAAAGAGTGGCTCAGGGCATTTGGTTCAGCTGCAGAGAGGACACTGAGCTCACACCTCACTTGGGACCTCTCAGCTCCTCCCAAGGGCAGCACAGGGACAGCTTTGCTCTCTGCTCTCTGCGACCAGGGACAGGAGCCAAGGGAATGCCAGGAGCTGTGTCAGGGGACGATTAGGCTGGCTATCAGGGAAAGGTTTTTTTCCTCAGAGGCTGGTCGGGCACTGAATAGGTTCTCCAGGCAATGGGCACAGCCCCAAGGCTGCCAGAGATCCAGGAGCGTTTGGCCAATGCTCTCAGGGATGCAGAGGGTGGGACTGTTGGAGTGTCTGTGCAGGGCCAGGAGTTGGACTTTGACGATCCCTAGGGGTCCCTTCCGACTCAGGAAACTCTTACCATTTTCCCCTCTTTCCTCTCCTTGCACAATGCTCTCAGCTTACTGTTCCACCGCATGCTCCACTTCTGAAACCTCCGCTACTTCTTTCCAGTTCAAGCACAGTTCTACTGGTTACAATCCAAAGATAGACAGATTGAAAAACAACCAAAAAGAAACACCTGTTTGGAATGTCGTGGTCTTATCTGCATCTCCAGCTATGAAGTCGATTGTGCCTTGCAAGTTCTAAAAGCAAAACAACAACAACAAAAAACACCCACCACACCGTTTTAACATAGGGATTTGCCTTCTTCTAAGAAATCCATATCCCTTCTCAAAATGGATCTATTTCAGGAAGAGATCATCTTGAATAGATCACTTACTACCTAAAGAACCTGGAACACTCAAATCCGTAATGATAAGCCTGTTACCTTGTCGTTTTCTGTTCCAAAGGCAAATGCATTTGCTCAAGTGCCGTTTGTAACAAGGACAGAGCTCAAAGTGTGGCTCTGAGAAATGTTTTGGTTTCCCTCTCCTATCTCCATCAAAAGCACTTTCTTCAATGGCTGAAACAATACTTGATACAGTCTGAATTTTAAAGGTCATGAAAATTTTCTCCAAAGTGAAAAATTAATATAGCAGTCAGGTTTGAAACCAACGGGAATTTTTGTTTTACCTGTTTGAAGATTCCCTTCACACTAAAATGCTGGCTGATGGATACCTAGAAGAAATCAATTCCCACAAAATGCTTCTGGGTAAGCCATTACGTCATCCATTACAATTTGCTTCAGTGTCCCGTTCCTGTCCAATTGAAGGTCCCTGTTTAAGAGACTCAAGTGCGGAGAGAAATAAAATTAAATATGACTACAGTGCCTTTAAATCGAAATCGAACTTCCTGATCAATCTCATAAAACCTTTAGGCTAAATGTTGCCATTGATCTGTTTCTACTGAACACAATCACGTCCTGGCTTGTTAGAGATTAGTTCATTACAAAGAAAGAAACGCAGAGAAGTTAAAATATTTCCAAAGAAGCATTTGACATCCTTCCTTTTGGATGGGGAACCACACCAACACTGCTTACATAAGAGGTCAAATGACTGTCTTCCATGTTAGTTCTGCACTGTGCTCAGCGGAGCCTTTCTGGTTTATTTGCCTTTGACTTGGACATAAAGCTGAGTCTTGATTCAAGAAAAATCAATATTCACACTTGTTTTCATTTACACGGACATTGGCTTGGTCTCCTAAACAAAGAGAATGATGGGGAATTTTTGTACGAGTTCAGATAGGTAACATTCTCTTTCCGCAACCTGGCATTGTATTTTCACTTGGTCTGTTACCTCTGGCTTTGTTTTAACGGCTCAAATTATTAGGAAGAGTATCAAACCTCCAGCTCTAACCACAGTCCCACTGCGAGGTGTGTGAAGGTATGTGCATCTGCCCCTCAGGTCCACACTGCTCTTCTAATGTGCCTCTGATCGAGCAGGTAGGAAAGACCTCCTGGGTGTGTGAACAGTGCTGCTTCCTCTACGGCTTCAGAGCTGCTGCTAAGATCTTCAGGAAGGAGAGCGGTATTGTACCCATTTTTAGATGGTTTTCAAAGTTGCCGGTGCTTGGCTGTCTTAAACGTCTGAGTTCCTAAAACTTTGAATGAGATCAAATCTATGAGTGAAGAGATGATGGTGCAGACCAACTTCTGATTCCGGTGATCCAAGAATCTGCACTACTACTTTTACCTTCTGAATAAGGCATGGATGTGACGGTATGCACAGTAATACTGATGTGCTATGGTTTTTGAATGATAGCAGTCTTCCTTTGTCCCATTCCTAAACCGTGGGCATTATTTGCCTTAACCTTGTTCAGTAGGGACATTATTCTATATTCTTACATGAAGTGAAAAGCACTCTTTTTCCATACCTTCACACAACAGCATTAAAACAAGGCCTAAGTAGTACAACCAATGTTCAAAGATGCTCTACCTTTTAAGTTTACAAAACATACCAAATTCATACCTTGTTCTAAGTTGATCTCAAGAAGAAAGGGTGTTCTCCAAATACTCCTTCAGCTCTTCCTCACAGCTCACCGTTTGCCTTTTTTCTAAGATTGTATCCAGATCACTTTCATCATCTAAGGCCACATAAAAAAGCTAGTAAAAATGGTTTCGTAGATACTAAAATCTCCCCAGCTCTTTAGGATTCAAGGAAGTTAATTATGCACATTTCTTCTACACCCAGAAGAGAAAGCTACCTCAGCAAAACTCATCGCCTATGAAAATCTTCCTAGATAATGAACACCTCTGACACTGCCACCCCAAGTTGGTGTTCTGAAACAATGAGAACCTCACATCCAATCAGACTCTAGACCTGCACAAGATCTCGTCATAGCAACTTGCAGCCACTTTCTACAGAAAGCAGCAGTGATCTCTATCGCTGTTGCCATACCAACAATAAGACAGGACTGTCCATTCAGCGTGAATCAAGCAGTTAGCAAAAATGCACCTGACAGAATGAAACTGAAGAGGAGAAATTCCCATCTAAAAGTCAAAGATTACATTTTTAATTTTATAGCAGGTATTTTGAATTTCAGAGGGCTCTTTGCATTAAGAAGTCCTGTCTTTATAGCACACCCTTGTTTTTATGTTTCTACCTGGATTATGGCCATTTAGCCGTCTCCTTCAAATCACTCCAAAGAAAAACATTCAAGTGAACAAGTTCTTTCTAAACTGCTGGAAGGTGAAATGAATGAGTAAGAGGATATGTAACATGATAAAAGGCTGCCTGGAATTTTACGACTGGTATCCAACATGGCGTCTTCTATCTGGAGAGTAAAAAAAAATCAGTCTCCAAGTAAACTGGTAAGAATGCGGATTCTCAAAACTTCTGTTTATTCTGGCACCATAAAGCACCAAATCACATTCTATAATTTATCCCTTTAGAAACAACTGCCCGACTTTTTTTATGTATAGAAAAGATTGGAAGACATTTGGGAGATCATTTCCAGCTCTTCCTGAAGTCTGATCTTAAGCAGACTGGGCCATACGTCATTCATCGCTATCCTATGTATTTCAGATAGAAATGATCATAAAAATACAATCTATTTCTATTACAAATAATAAACACAAGAATTATGAACACTTCCACATGAAACTCTTCCACACCAAACTGTTTCTCTGGAGTGTTTTGTCACACTATGGACCTCTTTCTAAGGTGACATCAATAGCCTACCACGCAGAAGGCATTGCAGGTGGGAGCACAGGAAGAACAGACTAATCCCAAGGAGTGATGAAGATATATGTCATCAAATAAAAGAAACGTACATCCACGTGCTCCACTTCTTCTTCAAACCTACATTTTCGTTTCTCAGTCATCTGAAGCATGTTGGAGTGCACAACTTCAGCATCTTCTGCTGTGCAAATGTTCACATCCAACAGGGTCATCTGAAGGAAAAGAAGAACAAATTATTGACATGCACAGAAGAAATACTGTGTGGCTTTCAGAGAGCCTGGCTAAACGTAGTGTTTCTTTTCTTGTGATGGACAGAGATAGATTCAGCCTCCCACATGCCATATTAGATTACTAAACAATACCATCTGGTTGGACACAAAGGGAGAAATTGAGGCAGAGGTGGAATTTCTTTCCCAAGATAAGACAGATTTAGCACAAGGGCTGAGGCTCCTTGCATCTTCCACATTCATGTAGGACAGCACTCCCTTCATTACTGGCATTTGTTACGGCTTTTCCACATTTCAAGCACAAATACCAACTACTACTGTGAAACCAAACGGATGGCTTACTTTTTGAACAGAGTAAGGCGGAGGTTAAAAAGGAATTCCACTTGTTATCTCACTGTCTGGTGCATCTTTACTCTCTCTAATGACACATTGGACCACGGCTATCACAGCCAAAAGCTGTGGCACTCAACTTGCACATCTGCCCTTTCTCCTGACATTTGCCCTCGACCAGCTCATACTGGATGCTCATTTTCTCCACGCACTCCACATTAGGGCTGTCTGAATGATACGGAACAGACCACAGTCAAAATTCCCATCTTTCACAGTGCAGTGTGACATGGAAACATGACAGAGGCCATGTGCTGAATCTCAGCACACGGAACAGATGCCAGCAGTGCCTACAGACACCAGACATTACCAGCCAAAGAAATCAAGACATTTTCATACACAGCTGTTTATCATTATGCTTCAAAGTAGCAAGGTACTTAACAATCGCTACCAACTTCTTTGCTACCATACAGGCTACAAACATCCCAACTGGATGTGCTCTGGAGCAAGAGAAGGCAGACACAGAGCGGGAAGGCATGCTGCAAGGACACAGAGAAAGGAAGTATCTCCAATACTTCCCCTCTTCTTCTCATACTTCCCCTCTTCTTCTCCAGGAGTTAAAAAGGAGTATTTTTGTATGACTGAGAAGGGATCCACGTCAAAATTAACATTTGATTTCCCCCAGATTCATTCTAACCGAGCCAGTTCCTGCTAGATCTCCCCATGCACAGGTGTTTGTACTGGCCAAAGGAAAGCCATGCCACAGGCAGCTTCTTTGGCTCTTACTGCCACCTCCAAGCAACTGAGAAGGTATGTGGCAACACACGGAACAAAGAATAGAGCAAACATGCACTCTCAAAGCAACCGTCTGCCTCATCGTTGCCCAGGAGAAAAGAAAATATTGCTTGAATTCCAGACTGTTCTTAGGATTTCCCGACCTACCTAGACTTTTGTTTCAATTCTCCAGAGTTCTGCACCATTCGTTTCCATCAGATTTGGCACGTGTTGGAGGCAACAGGGTGCTATCAAAGCAGGAAACAAGAGTCAGGTATCCTAAAATACAAACCAGTCAGTACTTCAAATATAAAATTATGAATCCGAATATCCATACTACTGGGCGTTCTTTTATTTACAGCCATCTTGGCAATGAAAATAAACCTGAGATTGTTGTTGTTCAAGGCCAACTGTTTACTGCCCGATAAGGAACTAACTGTCATCTACCTGGTTCCTACATCCACCGTAAAAAACCTCCCTGTAAAGATCGTAATGCATTGCACCCACACCAATGTGTCTTGTGTTCAGGATGGATATTCAAACGTAGCAACGTTAGATTTCTATCCAGACTCCTCTCTTCATTTATTCCGCAAATAAAATCCCACGCCATGGAGAAAAAAATGCCTTGACAAAAACACCAAGTTCTAGCTCTCCACCCCTCTTTGCCCATTTCTGCTATGTTTCGAGATTTACTTCTGCATTCCTCCATTTTTAGAGCCTGATCGCCACCTATTAAGTGTAGCTGGGGCACTGAAAATCAAGAATGCATTTTTTCCATTCAAAAGAGCTGTACAGAAATAGATGTAGACCCTGCCTTACTGCTGCATTTAGCAATCACACATTGACAGGAAGCAAAGTGCATTTTGTAGCCAAGTCCTTCATTAACTCCAGCAACAATTGTTTTCCTTTATGCTATACCCTCTTTTGCCATACCCGATATATTGCAAAACCTTCAGTCTCTCTTCACTGAGTACCATCTGCTCCTTTATCAACTTTTCCATTTCCATATTCACAGTTGGGGGATTCTGTATTTCTTCACTTGCCATAAATTCTCTGCAGGATGGAAAGTAGATATGTAGAATGGAATCACATGATATATGTGATATCATACGTGGTATCACGTAGAAAGAAAAAATGATCAAGTATTACTTTAACAGAAACCAAAAGTGAACACTAGCCTCTTGGTGTTGCTCATTGTCCAAAAGAAGACTGCCAAATTTCTGACCTGAAACTCTGAACTCCACACTTCTTTTGCATGAGCTTCCAGTCCCTTGCCATTTCAGTTGATGCCATTTTTCTTTCTCAAGCTCTGATTTCATTCGATTCAAGAGTAGCTTGGCAGTTGCCCTCTCATTATCCAGCAGTGCTCCGTTTATATTCTGTGTATTAAAAAACAAAACCAGAAGTAGAAGCAGCATACAACATGCAAAAACAAACCAAAAATTGTCTCTTCTACAGAAAATGAGGGGAGAAAAGAACACAAATGATAACCAATACCCCGTCAAGTAGAAATTTCTTCTATATTTCAGTGATTGATAGGCAGAAAAAATGAATTTCATCTGGGGAAAGAAAGACATTCTAGGAATATTCAGACTGCTATCTTGCCCCAGGTAAAACATTTACCATGGCCTTAGCGTTAATGAGCTTGTGAACATCAGCTGCCAAGAGGAAGGACATTTCCTCCAGTTTCACACAATACTTGGTCAGTACATCTGCTATCTGTGCAATCAAAGAATACAGAAAAGCAACAACAATGAAAAGTAGAACTCAAATATCAATTTCCCAAGTTAAAAATCTACATGAACAAGACAATTTTTCCATTCAAGTGAATTCGATTTAATTAATTCATTAACTACATAAGTAGCATTCTCACGTTCAAGAGTAGAATTCAAAGAATCGACGTTGCTTCTTCTGAGACATTGAAGCCTGAGTAGATCCCAACTTCAAATCTAGTAGGACGCCATGAAAGCAATACCTGCTACATTTAGTACATGTAAACTACAAAGAACATCTAGAACAGCTCTAAAAGATGCACAAACCCATGAACTTTGAAGGAGACGCTAGCAAGAAATGTGGAAATAGGCTTTATCTGCCCAGTGCTTTTCCCAAAAGCACGGGCACTCCTTGGCGTCAGTGAGAGTCTCTGTCTCATTACTCAGCAGCTGGCTTAGGGTAAAAAAGGATGCATGCAATCACTTCATTCCTGTTCATGACATAAACTTACTGCATCATCATGGAAGCCATTTACTTGGAAATATAGCCTAAAAAATAGGTGTCAGACTGGGTACATATCTAGATTGCTATGAGCAAAACCAATTTCTTTTTAACAGGAAAGCCATACAATATGCCTGCCATGGCAAATATTAGTCTACTAGCCCTGCACTTCAACGGGCAGTGAGCAGTTCATGACACCAAGTTTACGTTTGGCAAGGAGACAGTCTATTTATTACAAGCCCCTAGTTCTAGAACCAAGAATTCAGGAGTTGCTCATTCCCAATGAAAATCTGTCCATTTCATACCTTTGGGGTTTTATGCTTCTGTTCTTTACCTGTCTTGAGTGTGGCTTTCTTGTGAAGTCACTGATGGGTGTTTTTCCAACACATTTCTGCTGATTACACGGTAATTGCGTGGCATCAGCAGACATCTCTGAATGTCTCTTGAAAGTATGCTTTTTACTCTTCCTAGAGGACCTTGTCTTCTTCTTTCCTTCACCCAAAAGGTGGGCTAAGTGAGCCTTCAAAGAACCATCATCTCAACAATTAGAATTCTTTTAAACCTACTGAATGGAGAACAGCGACAAAAAAATTTTAAAAAGACTAGTACGCGAAAGACAACAGAAGAGAAAGGTAAAATAATGAATCCTACATGCCACGTGCATAACTCTCTTCATTCAAGGCTATTTTCAAAATGAGAAAAAAAAAAAAAAAAAAAGATCATCTTTTCCTCAGAGAGGAAAAGTGGAGTAACTGGATTGTGTTGCCTTGCCTACAGTTACCAGAAAAGTCAACAGCTGAGTTGAAAACTCCTGAAGCTGGCTAACTACACCTCTAAATGTTTTACTACTGTGTTATGATTCTGTCTTCAGTTAATAGAACCCGATATACAACAAAGAGATGGGAGCACATGGAGATGCATTGGAGAGCCTACGCTGGAGGTAACACATTCATTTTTTACTCAAACAAATCCAAATTAGAAATGTTGAAAATTACCTGGGGCCATTTCAACAGCCAGCAAACTGACTAACATAACCAATCTTTGGCTTCTATTCAATCCTTTGCTTGTTTTACCTGGACCTTGAAGATCTGTCTGCAGCCTTCCTCTCTGCAAATATATCACACTCGTCCTATTGAGAACCCATGGCTCATCACAGCTGCTTCGCCACGCCTGCTTCCAGAAGAACTGGCAACTACAAGCTGGGAGCCAAGAGATACAACACTTCACTTGGAAAAGGGCCTTCCATGAATCCTAGAATCCCAGAATGGTTTGGACTGGAAGCGACCTTAGAGACAAATTATCTTCTTCCCACATCCTGACACGGGCAGGGACACTTTTCCACTAGTCCAGGTTGCTCCATGTCCGCTCCAGCCTGGCCCTGGACGCTTCCTGCCATGGGGCTCCTACACAGCCTCTTTGAGCAACATGTGCCTCAGCACCCACCCAAGGAAGAATTCCTTTCCAATATCCCATCTATCCCAGCCCTCTGGCAGTTTGAAGCTATTCCCCCTTGTCCTGCGAGTCCAGACCCTTTTCCAAAGTCCCTCCCCAGCTATCTTGGAGCCCCAGCAGGCACTGCAAGGGGCTCGAAGATCTCCCTGGAGCCTTCTGTTCTCCAGATTGGACACCCTCAGCTCTCCCAGACTGTCCTAGAGCAAAGAAGCTCCACCTTTCAAAGCACCTTAGACGCCTCCTACCGGCCAAACTCGATGGCAACGCTGGCCTTCCGGGCCCTACGGATATCGCTTCCGGTGTCGCTCGGAGTCACTCCCGGCTCTCTTCCCGCCCAACATGGGGCCCTCAGGCGATGCCGCTCCTACGCCACTTCTGCCGCTGTCAGACCAACGGGGGGGCGGGGGGCCAGCCCAGACTCATCCACAATCTACACTGTCCTCGGCGGCTGCTGCGGGCTCATGGCGGCCCACACACCCGGAAGCAGAGCTCCGAACACAGAGGATCATAGACCCACATTTTGTTCGCCTCTGCACAAGGCAGGCCAGTCTTGCCATGCCCGGACTTTTCAGTTCAGCACGAGAATGAGAATACACCTGCGCCATGGGGGAGGAAACCTCTAAAGACTCCCTCATACGTGGTCGCTCAACTTAATGCCTAGGCACTTGCCATTCCTAAGGCTACACTAAAGCCTTTTTTACCTTGCGGGTAAGAAATGCCGTTGTTCTCGTGTGCAGCTAAAGGCGCAGCACAGGCAGGCCGGGGCAAAAGCTGGGGCAGAGCCCTTCCTCACACCTTCGCTGTGCTGTACTCCATGCAGCTAGAGCGAAGCGAGAAGGACGCGAGGAAGAAAAAGGCGTTCTTAAAGTAGCACCCTGGCAGCAGCCCTGAAAAGGCGCATAACACACGGCGTCTCGCTGCCCTCCGTTCTACATACTCGCAGCTCCCTCTGCCGACTTGCAAAAGTTGCTACCAGAGCAGAGGCGGCCAGATTGAAGAGGCAGTGCCTAGGTTCACCTTCTCCTTACTGCACGTAAGCCACGTCCAGCTCCTCGCTGCACTCTGGATTTCCCTTCTCCGCGGCACTTACCGTGGTGCTGTGTGCAACTCGGCGCCTAGAAGCGACCGCCAATGCTTTCACAGCGGGCTGCAAGGGAACCAAGGAGCAGCACAAGCAGCAGTGCTTCAGCTTGCTCCTTCCGACTGCTAAGGGCACTTGGGAAGGCAAGCGAGAGTCAACCACCTTCCTCTCCTAGTAGCCTGTAACGTGGTGCACACAAGCACGGGACTAGTGCCGCTTCGTTCACCGCCCTCGCCCAAGCCTGGAGCCGCTTTCACTTGCCGGCGGCCAGAAGCCACTGCAAGGGCGCCACACAACCACAAGTGCGCCGGCAGCCAAGAGCTAGAGAACGCTGCTTCTGCCCAAGCCCGCCTAGGGCGTGCACCTTTGTTCTCAGAGCTCCGTGCAACAGTCTGCCTCTCTCGCAGTTCGAATGGAAAACGAAAGCTTTTCGCCTACGCCCGTCACAGAGATCCGTTGCCAGGACGAGAATGCCTTGTGGCCGGAGCTCGCCCCCGCCGCGAGGAAACTGCTATTAGCACCGCGTTGCAGGGCCACGTCTCGCTTCTTGACTACGTGCTCAGCGCTCTCCGAATTCGCCGCTAGCTCCACGGTCTTTCTCAGCTGCAAGTAGCAGCGCTCACAGTACATAGAGCTTCGCAAGGACCGAAGACCCGGAGGGAAGTATCGCACTCGAAAATGTGCCAGGATAGAGACGTTCTACACTGAGTAGAGACACAGACAGACAGAGAGTTCTACACTGCCCCTTCTCGTCGGCCATCTTGTGCTCTGCTGCCTCTGCTGTGACGAATAGGTCCTTGAAAGGCGAGCGACAGCGGCTCTCCAGGCACTGAAGAGAGTTCCCTAGGGACTTTTCGATGTAAAACTTTTTCCACCTCCAAAAATACATGGGTAAGTCCTAAAAGTTTTGGTTTTCTTAAGAATAGTTTCGCCCAAGTTTTGCTGTTCTAAACACCCATGGTTTCAGTCTTCACTTAACTGCTTGTTTCTGTCTTTTTGGCTAGTGGCAATCTAATTCTAAGGTAACTAGATGTGTTGGAAATCCATAAATTACATCTCAAGTTAGGTGGGAAAATTGGCTCGGAAGAAAATGGAATTGAGAATTTGGAAAGAATCCAGAGTGAGCTGATGTCACAATCCGAGATTCCCTTGGGTTCCAAATCCTTTCATTTGTGTTTTTGTGGGCTTTTTGAAGGCGGTGTACAGTTGAAGCCATGATTTAGCTGCGGTGAGACCTGCTCTGCTGTAAAAGCATTATTTTCTCAGTGAGCATGGACAACAGTTAGAGTGTCGTCTTTTAAGATTCCCTGCACTCCACTTATGGTGGCAAAAGCAGTGCCTTGACTGTAATCATAAAAGTGATTACAGCTTCATTGCTTTGACATCATGTAGGATGCTTCCTCCATCTGCTGTGGTCAGCATTAAGTAACAGATTTCTCAGTTTCTAGGAAGAGTCTAGCAAACAATCACCTTGCTCCTTCTCTTGCATTTATTCATCACTGCTATGCTGCTATACAGACAGGTAGTCTGTTTATGATTCAACAATTCAATGGGACATCAAGTAAATAACAAAGCAAAACTAACTACCGAAAGCACTATAAGGGCCAGAGATTAGCTTGGATCAAAACAGGTATTCTCCTAGCATTGTTTACAAACGAGTCAGCATGTGAAACAGAAGGCACAATGTAGTTTGTGCCTTGTTTTGGGCATGCCCGGAAGAAGGAAATTCTGATTTCACATACGGGAAAAGAAATGTTGACATTTGAATGAGATTGTTCATACCCCAGTAAAGGTTGCTTTGAAAGGTTGTGGAAGTCCTGTTAGGAAACATGGCTTTACAAGTCCTTTCCACCAGGAGACAACAGCTGCAGAACATCTGGGTGTGCCAGTGTTGAGAGCACCAGCAAAGATCAAAGTGGAGAAGTTGGTGAACAATGGCAGTGGCCTGGCGGAGGGCAAGTGGGGTGCTGGCTGTGGGACCAGGGGAGTCCTGACTGATTTAGGAGGCGTGTGATGGTCTGTGCCAGCAAGCAGAATAGTGCTGTGGCCTTGGCACACTGCTAATACTGGAATTCAGTGGGGTCACTGGGCAGGCTGAGTGTGTGAGCTGCTGGAGGGACCCAGGTTGCCCACATGTAAACATCCAGTCTCACTCTTGCCAGCCACAGAAAGGAGCAGGATGTGGCTGCTGGCGATGCCTGTCACGTATATGTAGTGTATATGTGTGCTATCCCAGCCTGCTGGGAACGCTTCTTCTTTGGGACTGCTTGGGCTGAGGGAGAGAAAGCAGTGGTAGTTTCTGAGGTTTCGAGTTTGCTCGAGTTTCTCAGGCTGTTTCTGGAGCCACCCAGAGTTCTCTTCCTTGAAGCATTTCAAGTCCTGCTAATTTTCAAAATTCAAACAGACACAGCCCTAAGCTAGTTGATCTGACTTCAGAGCTATTCTTACGCTGAGCTGTTGGATGATCTGATCTCCTGAGATGTCTTCCATCTCAGTTTATGACCTGGTTCTTGTGAAAAGTAGGATCTTTTAGCCTGGAGAAGAGAGGTTTCTGGAGAGACAGTATTGTGGCCTTTGAATATGTAAAGAGGGTATAAGACAAATGGAGAAAGACTTTTTAGGAAAGTTTGCAGAGACAGGATAAGGGGCCATGCTTTCAAACTGAGACTAGGTTTAGATGGGCTAAAAGGAAAAACTTTTCTACAGTGAAGCTGGTGAGACACTCAAACGGGTGTTCCAGAGAAGTTGTGGATGCCCCATCATTGAGAGTGCTCCTTATCAGTTTGGCTAGTCTTGAGCAATTTGATCTACTGTAAGATCTACCTGGCAAGGAAGTTGGACTACATGATCTTTAATCACAGACTGTTGTATGATTCCGTGGAAGACAGAATGCAATAAAGTTCATATTTCAGATTTTGGCGCAGACATATTTATTTTTTCTCACTTTATGCATCATTGCAATGACGACTTGTTAGCTTCTGAAATGATTAGCTGAGATTGATTTCCTTCCTTAGTTTCATTTTCTCTGTTATTCCTTCACTCTTGGACTTTTTTTTTCACTAGATTCCCTCTTTCAGTAAACTGCCCTTAAGTATCACTTTGCTCCCCACCTGGCTTTTTTTTTTTTTTTTCAATGACACCTTTTCACTGGTTCGTTTTGGGCCTTTGCTGCTTGAAGTCCAGCAGCCTCCTTGTCTGAGCATTACGGAGCTTTCTTTACAGCTTCATCACTATGCAAAAAGCCATAAATTACTGTGTTCCATCTCACATACCATCAAGTATCACACTAATATTCCCTCTGCTGAATAGCTGGTTGGTTTACATAGACCAGCCAAATACCAGGAAATCCAGATGGCAGCAAGAATCTTGTAGACTACTCCCGCTGTTCATTTAAATTCTGGAGAAGTCACGTGAGGTATCACATTCTCTTGAAAGAAGTGTCTATCATCTCGGACATTCTAGAATGGGCTATTAATATTGTCATGAGTTTCTGGCTAGACTTTTTAGTATGCAAATTCAAATTCAAATGATCTGAAATGATAGAACTTCAAGAAATTTTTTTTCCCAGAATCGAAGTATGATGGAGTTCCATAGGGAGAATCTTAATCTTAGTTATTCTATTCCATCTCACATCATGGCTGGGGGAAGGGAGAAGGGAGTATCTTTGGGGGACAATGGGTTCCGGTGTAGTCAGTAAGCTGGGCAGAGGAGCCATCACGTATTTTCTGTTGTTGGGCGGTGGGGGGGGGGGGATTCGTGTGAACTCTTCCTTTCTTGTACCCTGCCACTAGTATTGTTGCTAAAATTGTTTGTTTTCTCATCCAAGTGACAAAATCAGCACACTTAATGAGGGATGAAGAGGGAGCAGCGACCTCAGAACAGGAGGAAGAAGAAGCAGAGCCTGCTGTCCTCCAGAAGAAAAAAACACTACCAGCCAATTTTGCATCATCTGTGAACTTCCTGGGCGTGTACTCTATCCCCTTGTCCAGAACACTGAGCAAGATATTAAACAAGACTGGGCCCAAGACTGAGCCTTGGGGACCAGCTGGATGAACTCTATTTCCCACCACTCTGTGGGCCTGGCCATCACCCAGTTTGTCACCCAGCAAACAGCCCACCCATGCAAACCATAAGCAGACAGTTTCTTCAGGAGAATGATGTGAGACTCATTGCAAAGAGGATCAGGGAGATGCCTAGGAAGAGTCTTAGGTGAATCCAGGAGACTATAGTGGAGGAAGGACGCGAGGAAGAAGAAGGCGTTCTTAAAGTAGCACCCTGGCAGCAGCCCTGAAAGGGCGCATAACACACGGCGTCTCGCTGCCCTCCGTTCTACATACTCGCAGCTCCCTCTGCCGACTTGCAAAAGTTGCTACCAGAGCAGAGGCGGCCAGATTGAAGAGGCAGTGCCTAGGTTCACCTTCTCCTTACTGCACGTAAGCCACGTCCAGCTCCTCGCTGCACTCTGGATTTCCCTTCTCCGCGGCACTTACAGTGGTGCTGTGTGCAACTCGGCGCCTAGAAGCGACCGCCAATGCTTTCACAGCGGGCTGCAAGGGAACCAAGGAGCAGCACAAGCAGCAGTGCTTCAGCTTGCTCCTTCCGACTGCTAAGGGCACTTGGAGGGCAAGCGAGAGTCAACCACCTTCCTCTCCTAGTAGCCTGTAACGTGGTGCACACAAACACGGGAATAGTGCCGCTTCGTTCACCGCCCTCGCCCAAGCCTGGAGCCGCTTTCACTTGCCGGCGGCCAGAAGCCGCTGCAAGGGCGCCACACAACCACAAGTGCGCCGGCAGCCAAGAGCTAGAGAACGCTGCTTCTGCCCAAGCCCGCCTAGGGCGTGCACCTTTGTTCTCAGAGCTCCGTGCAACAGTCTGCCTCTCTCGCAGTTCGAATGGAAAACGAAAGCTTTTCGCATACGCCCTTCACAGAGATCCGTTGCCAGGACGAGAATGTCTTGTGGCCGGAGCTCGCCCCCGCCGCGAGGAAGCTGCTATTAGCACCGCGTTGCAGGGCCACGTCTCGCTTCTTGACTACGTGCTCAGCGCTATCCGAATTCGCCGCTAGCTCCACGGTCCTTCTCAGCTGCGAGTAGCAGCGCTCGCAGTACACAGAGCTTCGCAAGGCCCGAAGACCCGGAGGGAAGTATGGCACACGCAAATGTGCCAGGACAGAGACGTGTTCTACGTTGTCCCTTCTCGTCGTGCAGTTTGTGCCTCTGCTGCTTCTGCTGTTAGGAATCGCTCCTTGAAAGGCGAGCGAGAGCGTCCTTCCGGGTGCATTGCACTGAGTCGAGTGCTCGCTCGGGACTTTGCTCTCGCGGCCAAGGCAAGAGGGCGTGCTTGCCCGCAGAACCGAGAACACGCTGTTGGGCAGAGCTGCAACTGACCGCTGGAGTTCAGCTCTCGCCGGACGGCAGAAGGCGAAGAACGAAGCCGCTTGCGAGCGGCGCAGTGCAGCGAAGAGCTCTCCGAATTCGCCGCTAGCTCCACGGTCCTTCTCAGCTGCGAGTAGCAGCGCTCGCAGTACACAGAGCTTCGCAAGGCCCGAAGACCCGGAGGGAAGTATGGCACACGCAAATGTGCCAGGACAGAGACGTGTTCTACGTTGTCCCTTCTCGTCGTGCAGTTTGTGCCTCTGCTGCTTCTGCTGTTAGGAATCGCTCCTTGAAAGGCGAGCGAGAGCGTCCTTCCGGGTGCATTGCACTGAGTCGAGTGCTCGCTCGGGACTTTGCTCTCGCGGCCAAGGCAAGAGGGCGTGCTTGCCCGCAGAACCGAGAACACGCTGTTGGGCAGAGCTGCAACTGACCGCTGGAGTTCAGCTCTCGCCGGACGGCAGAAGGCGAAGAACGAAGGCGCTTGCGAGCGGCGCAGTGCAGCGAAGAGCTCTCCGAATTCGCCGCTAGCTCCACGGTCCTTCTCAGCTGCGAGTAGCAGCGCTCGCAGTACACAGAGCTTCGCAAGGCCCGAAGAGCCGGAGGGAAGTATCGCACACGCAAATGTGCCAGGACAGAGACGTGTTCTACGGTGTCCCCTCTCGTCGTGCAGTTTGTGCCTCTGCTGCTTCTGCTGTTAGGAATCGCTCCTTGAAAGGCGAGCGAGAGCGTCCTTCCGGGTGCATTGCACTGAGTCGAGTGCTCGCTCGGGACTTTGCACTCGGGGCCAAGGCAAGAGGGCGTGCTTGCCCGCAGAACCGAGAACACGCTGTTGGGCAGAGCTGCAACTGACCGCTGGAGTTCAGCTCTCGCCGGACGGCAGAAGGCGAAGAACGAAGGCGCTTGCGAGCGGCGCAGTGCAGCGAAGAGCTCTCCGAATTCGCCGCTAGCTCCACGGTCCTTCTCAGCTGCGAGTAGCAGCGCTCGCAGTACACAGAGCTTCGCAAGGCCCGGAGAGCCGGAGGGAAGTATCGCACACGCAAATGTGCCAGGACAGAGACGTGTTCTACGGTGTCCCCTCTCGTCGTGCAGTTTGTGCCTCTGCTGCTTCTGCTGTTAGGAATCGCTCCTTGAAAGGCGAGCGAGAGCGTCCTTCCGGGTGCATTGCACTGAGTCGAGTGCTCGCTCGGGACTTTGCACTCGGGGCCAAGGCAAGAGGGCGTGCTTGCCCGCAGAACCGAGAACACGCTGTTGGGCAGAGCTGCAACTGACCGCTGGAGTTCAGCTCTCGCCGGACGGCAGAAGGCGAAGAACGAAGCCGCTTGCGAGCGGCGCAGTGCAGCGAAGAGCTCTCCGAATTCGCCGCTAGCTCCCCGGTCCTTCTCAGCTGCGAGTAGCAGCGCTCGCAGTACACAGAGCTTCGCAAGGCCCGAAGAGCCGGAGGGAAGTATGGCACACGCAAATGTGCCAGGACAGAGACGTGTTCTACGTTGTCCCCTCTCGTCGTGCAGTTTGTGCCTCTGCTGCTTCTGCTGTTAGGAATCGCTCCTTGAAAGGCGAGCGAGAGCGTCCTTCCGGGTGCATTGCACTGAGTCGAGTGCTCGCTCGGGACTTTGCTCTCGGGGCCAAGGCAAGAGGGCGTGCTTGCCCGCAGAACCGAGAACACGCTGTTGGGCAGAGCTGCAACTGACCGCTGGAGTTCAGCTCTCGCCGGACGGCAGAAGGCGAAGAACGAAGCCGCTTGCGAGCGGCGCAGTGCAGCGAAGAGCTCTCCGAATTCGCCGCTAGCTCCACGGTCCTTCTCAGCTGCGAGTAGCAGCGCTCGCAGTACACAGAGCTTCGCAAGGCCCGAAGAGCCGGAGGGAAGTATCGCACACGAAAATGTGCCAGGACAGAGACGTGTTCTACGTTGTCCCCTCTCGTCGTGCAGTTTGTGCCTCTGCTGCTTCTGCTGTTAGGAATCGCTCCTTGAAAGGCGAGCGAGAGCGTCCTTCCGGGTGCATTGCACTGAGTCGAGTGCTCGCTCGGGACTTTGCTCTCGGGGCCAAGGCAAGAGGGCGTGCTTGCCCGCAGAACCGAGAACACGCTGTTGGGCAGAGCTGCAACTGACCGCTGGAGTTCAGCTCTCGCCGGACGGCAGAAGGCGAAGAACGAAGCCGCTTGCGAGCGGCGCAGTGCAGCGAAGAGCTCTCCGAATTCGCCGCTAGCTCCACGGTCCTTCTCAGCTGCGAGTAGCAGCGCTCGCAGTACACAGAGCTTCGCAAGGCCCGAAGACCCGGAGGGAAGTATCGCACACGAAAATGTGCCAGGACAGAGACGTGTTCTACGTTGTCCCCTCTCGTCGTGCAGTTTGTGCCTCTGCTGCTTCTGCTGTTAGGAATCGCTCCTTGAAAGGCGAGCGAGAGCGTCCTTCCGGGTGCATTGCACTGAGTCGAGTGCTCGCTCGGGACTTTGCTCTCGCGGCCAAGGCAAGAGGGCGTGCTTGCCCGCAGAACCGAGAACACGCTGTTGGGCAGAGCTGCAACTGACCGCTGGAGTTCAGCTCTCGCCGGACGGCAGAAGGCGAAGAACGAAGCCGCTTGCGAGCGGCGCAGTGCAGCGAAGAGCTCTCCGAATTCGCCGCTAGCTCCACGGTCCTTCTCAGCTGCGAGTAGCAGCGCTCGCAGTACACAGAGCTTCGCAAGGCCCGAAGAGCCGGAGGGAAGTATCGCACACGAAAATGTGCCAGGACAGAGACGTGTTCTACGTTGTCCCCTCTCGTCGTGCAGTTTGTGCCTCTGCTGCTTCTGCTGTTAGGAATCGCTCCTTGAAAGGCGAGCGAGAGCGTCCTTCCGGGTGCATTGCACTGAGTCGAGTGCTCGCTCGGGACTTTGCTCTCGCGGCCAAGGCAAGAGGGCGTGCTTGCCCGCAGAACCGAGAACACGCTGTTGGGCAGAGCTGCAACTGACCGCTGGAGTTCAGCTCTCGCCGGACGGCAGAAGGCGAAGAACGAAGCCGCTTGCGAGCGGCGCAGTGCAGCGAAGAGCTCTCCGAATTCGCCGCTAGCTCCACGGTCCTTCTCAGCTGCGAGTAGCAGCGCTCGCAGTACACAGAGCTTCGCAAGGCCCGAAGACCCGGAGGGAAGTATCGCACACGAAAATGTGCCAGGACAGAGACGTGTTCTACGTTGTCCCCTCTCGTCGTGCAGTTTGTGCCTCTGCTGCTTCTGCTGTTAGGAATCGCTCCTTGAAAGGCGAGCGAGAGCGTCCTTCCGGGTGCATTGCACTGAGTCGAGTGCTCGCTCGGGACTTTGCTCTCGCGGCCAAGGCAAGAGGGCGTGCTTGCCCGCAGAACCGAGAACACGCTGTTGGGCAGAGCTGCAACTGACCGCTGGAGTTCAGCTCTCGCCGGACGGCAGAAGGCGAAGAACGAAGCCGCTTGCGAGCGGCGCAGTGCAGCGAAGAGCTCTCCGAATTCGCCGCTAGCTCCACGGTCCTTCTCAGCTGCGAGTAGCTGCTCTCGCAGTACACAGAGCTTCGCAAGGCCCGAAGTGCCGGAGGGAAGTATCGCACACGCAAATGTGCCAGGACAGAGACGTGTTCTACGGTGTCCCCTCTCGTCGTGCAGTTTGTGCCTCTGCTGCTTCTGCTGTTAGGAATCGCTCCTTGAAAGGCGAGCGAGAGCGTCCTTCCGGGTGCATTGCACTGAGTCGAGTGCTCGCTCGGGACTTTGCTCTCGCGGCCAAGGCAAGAGGGCGTGCTTGCCCGCAGAACCGAGAACACGCTGTTGGGCAGAGCTGCAACTGACCGCTGGAGTTCAGCTCTCGCCGGACGGCAGAAGGCGAAGAACGAAGCCGCTTGCGAGCGGCGCAGTGCAGCGAAGAGCTCTCCGAATTCGCCGCTAGCTCCACGGTCCTTCTCAGCTGCGAGTAGCAGCGCTCGCAGTACACAGAGCTTCGCAAGGCCCGAAGAGCCGGAGGGAAGTATCGCACACGAAAATGTGCCAGGACAGAGACGTGTTCTACGTTGTCCCCTCTCGTCGTGCAGTTTGTGCCTCTGCTGGTTCTGCTGTTAGGAATCGCTCCTTGAAAGGCGAGCGAGAGCGTCCTTCCGGGTGCATTGCACTGAGTCGAGTGCTCGCTCGGGACTTTGCTCTCGCGGCCAAGGCAAGAGGGCGTGCTTGCCCGCAGAACCGAGAACACGCTGTTGGGCAGAGCTGCAACTGACCGCTGGAGTTCAGCTCTCGCCGGACGGCAGAAGGCGAAGAACGAAGCCGCTTGCGAGCGGCGCAGTGCAGCGAAGAGCTCTCCGAATTCGCCGCTAGCTCCACGGTCCTTCTCAGCTGCGAGTAGCAGCGCTCGCAGTACACAGAGCTTCGCAAGGCCCGAAGACCCGGAGGGAAGTATCGCACACGCAAATGTGCCAGGACAGAGACGTGTTCTACGTTGTCCCTTCTCGTCGTGCAGTTTGTGCCTCTGCTGCTTCTGCTGTTAGGAATCGCTCCTTGAAAGGCGAGCGAGAGCGTCCTTCCGGGTGCATTGCACTGAGTCGAGTGCTCGCTCGGGACTTTGCTCTCGCGGCCAAGGCAAGAGGGCGTGCTTGCCCGCAGAACCGAGAACACGCTGTTGGGCAGAGCTGCAACTGACCGCTGGAGTTCAGCTCTCGCCGGACGGCAGAAGGCGAAGAACGAAGCCGCTTGCGAGCGGCGCAGTGCAGCGAAGAGCTCTCCGAATTCGCCGCTAGCTCCCCGGTCCTTCTCAGCTGCGAGTAGCAGCGCTCGCAGTACACAGAGCTTCGCAAGGCCCGAAGACCCGGAGGGAAGTATCGCACACGCAAATGTGCCAGGACAGAGACGTGTTCTACGTTGTCCCTTCTCGTCGTGCAGTTTGTGCCTCTGCTGCTTCTGCTGTTAGGAATCGCTCCTTGAAAGGCGAGCGAGAGCGTCCTTCCGGGTGCATTGCACTGAGTCGAGTGCTCGCTCGGGACTTTGCACTCGGGGCCAAGGCAAGAGGGCGTGCTTGCCCGCAGAACCGAGAACACGCTGTTGGGCAGAGCTGCAACTGACCGCTGGAGTTCAGCTCTCGCCGGACGGCAGAAGGCGAAGAACGAAGCCGCTTGCGAGCGGCGCAGTGCAGCGAAGAGCTCTCCGAATTCGCCGCTAGCTCCACGGTCCTTCTCAGCTGCGAGTAGCAGCGCTCGCAGTACACAGAGCTTCGCAAGGCCCGAAGACCCGGAGGGAAGTATCGCACACGCAAATGTGCCAGGACAGAGACGTGTTCTACGGTGTCCCTTCTCGTCGTGCAGTTTGTGCCTCTGCTGCTTCTGCTGTTAGGAATCGCTCCTTGAAAGGCGAGCGAGAGCGTCCTTCCGGGTGCATTGCACTGAGTCGAGTGCTCGCTCGGGACTTTGCTCTCGGGGCCAAGGCAAGAGGGCGTGCTTGCCCGCAGAACCGAGAACACGCTGTTGGGCAGAGCTGCAACTGACCGCTGGAGTTCAGCTCTCGCCGGACGGCAGAAGGCGAAGAACGAAGCCGCTTGCGAGCGGCGCAGTGCAGCGAAGAGCTCTCCGAATTCGCCGCTAGCTCCACGGTCCTTCTCAGCTGCGAGTAGCAGCGCTCGCAGTACACAGAGCTTCGCAAGGCCCGAAGAGCCGGAGGGAAGTATCGCACACGCAAATGTGCCAGGACAGAGACGTGTTCTACGGTGTCCCCTCTCGTCGTGCAGTTTGTGCCTCTGCTGCTTCTGCTGTTAGGAATCGCTCCTTGAAAGGCGAGCGAGAGCGTCCTTCCGGGTGCATTGCACTGAGTCGAGTGCTCGCTCGGGACTTTGCTCTCGGGGCCAAGGCAAGAGGGCGTGCTTGCCCGCAGAACCGAGAACACGCTGTTGGGCAGAGCTGCAACTGACCGCTGGAGTTCAGCTCTCGCCGGACGGCAGAAGGCGAAGAACGAAGGCGCTTGCGAGCGGCGCAGTGCAGCGAAGAGCTCTCCGAATTCGCCGCTAGCTCCACGGTCCTTCTCAGCTGCGAGTAGCAGCGCTCGCAGTACACAGAGCTTCGCAAGGCCCGAAGAGCCGGAGGGAAGTATCGCACACGAAAATGTGCCAGGACAGAGACGTGTTCTACGGTGTCCCCTCTCGTCGTGCAGTTTGTGCCTCTGCTGCTTCTGCTGTTAGGAATCGCTCCTTGAAAGGCGAGCGAGAGCGTCCTTCCGGGTGCATTGCACTGAGTCGAGTGCTCGCTCGGGACTTTGCTCTCGCGGCCAAGGCAAGAGGGCGTGCTTGCCCGCAGAACCGAGAACACGCTGTTGGGCAGAGCTGCAACTGACCGCTGGAGTTCAGCTCTCGCCGGACGGCAGAAGGCGAAGAACGAAGCCGCTTGCGAGCGGCGCAGTGCAGCGAAGAGCTCTCCGAATTCGCCGCTAGCTCCACGGTCCTTCTCAGCTGCGAGTAGCAGCGCTCGCAGTACACAGAGCTTCGCAAGGCCCGAAGACCCGGAGGGAAGTATCGCACACGCAAATGTGCCAGGACAGAGACGTGTTCTACGTTGTCCCCTCTCGTCGTGCAGTTTGTGCCTCTGCTGCTTCTGCTGTTAGGAATCGCTCCTTGAAAGGCGAGCGAGAGCGTCCTTCCGGGTGCATTGCACTGAGTCGAGTGCTCGCTCGGGACTTTGCTCTCGGGGCCAAGGCAAGAGGGCGTGCTTGCCCGCAGAACCGAGAACACGCTGTTGGGCAGAGCTGCAACTGACCGCTGGAGTTCAGCTCTCGCCGGACGGCAGAAGGCGAAGAACGAAGCCGCTTGCGAGCGGCGCAGTGCAGCGAAGAGCTCTCCGAATTCGCCGCTAGCTCCACGGTCCTTCTCAGCTGCGAGTAGCAGCGCTCGCAGTACACAGAGCTTCGCAAGGCCCGAAGACCCGGAGGGAAGTATCGCACACGAAAATGTGCCAGGACAGAGACGTGTTCTACGTTGTCCCCTCTCGTCGTGCAGTTTGTGCCTCTGCTGCTTCTGCTGTTAGGAATCGCTCCTTGAAAGGCGAGCGAGAGCGTCCTTCCGGGTGCATTGCACTGAGTCGAGTGCTCGCTCGGGACTTTGCTCTCGCGGCCAAGGCAAGAGGGCGTGCTTGCCCGCAGAACCGAGAACACGCTGTTGGGCAGAGCTGAAGCTGACCGCTGGAGTTCAGCTCTCGCCGGACGGCAGAAGGCGAAGAACGAAGCCGCTTGCGAGCGGCGCAGTGCAGCGAAGAGCTCTCCGAATTCGCCGCTAGCTCCACGGTCCTTCTCAGCTGCGAGTAGCAGCGCTCGCAGTACACAGAGCTTCGCAAGGCCCGAAGACCCGGAGGGAAGTATCGCACACGCAAATGTGCCAGGACAGAGACGTGTTCTACGTTGTCCCCTCTCGTCGTGCAGTTTGTGCCTCTGCTGCTTCTGCTGTTAGGAATCGCTCCTTGAAAGGCGAGCGAGAGCGTCCTTCCGGGTGCATTGCACTGAGTCGAGTGCTCGCTCGGGACTTTGCTCTCGCGGCCAAGGCAAGAGGGCGTGCTTGCCCGCAGAACCGAGAACACGCTGTTGGGCAGAGCTGCAACTGACCGCTGGAGTTCAGCTCTCGCCGGACGGCAGAAGGCGAAGAACGAAGGCGCTTGCGAGCGGCGCAGTGCAGCGAAGAGCTCTCCGAATTCGCCGCTAGCTCCACGGTCCTTCTCAGCTGCGAGTAGCAGCGCTCGCAGTACACAGAGCTTCGCAAGGCCCGAAGAGCCGGAGGGAAGTATCGCACACGCAAATGTGCCAGGACAGAGACGTGTTCTACGGTGTCCCCTCTCGTCGTGCAGTTTGTGCCTCTGCTGCTTCTGCTGTTAGGAATCGCTCCTTGAAAGGCGAGCGAGAGCGTCCTTCCGGGTGCATTGCACTGAGTCGAGTGCTCGCTCGGGACTTTGCTCTCGCGGCCAAGGCAAGAGGGCGTGCTTGCCCGCAGAACCGAGAACACGCTGTTGGGCAGAGCTGCAACTGACCGCTGGAGTTCAGCTCTCGCCGGACGGCAGAAGGCGAAGAACGAAGCCGCTTGCGAGCGGCGCAGTGCAGCGAAGAGCTCTCCGAATTCGCCGCTAGCTCCCCGGTCCTTCTCAGCTGCGAGTAGCAGCGCTCGCAGTACACAGAGCTTCGCAAGGCCCGAAGAGCCGGAGGGAAGTATCGCACACGAAAATGTGCCAGGACAGAGACGTGTTCTACGTTGTCCCCTCTCGTCGTGCAGTTTGTGCCTCTGCTGCTTCTGCTGTTAGGAATCGCTCCTTGAAAGGCGAGCGAGAGCGTCCTTCCGGGTGCATTGCACTGAGTCGAGTGCTCGCTCGGGACTTTGCTCTCGGGGCCAAGGCAAGAGGGCGTGCTTGCCCGCAGAACCGAGAACACGCTGTTGGGCAGAGCTGCAACTGACCGCTGGAGTTCAGCTCTCGCCGGACGGCAGAAGGCGAAGAACGAAGCCGCTTGCGAGCGGCGCAGTGCAGCGAAGAGCTCTCCGAATTCGCCGCTAGCTCCACGGTCCTTCTCAGCTGCGAGTAGCAGCGCTCGCAGTACACAGAGCTTCGCAAGGCCCGAAGACCCGGAGGGAAGTATCGCACACGAAAATGTGCCAGGACAGAGACGTGTTCTACGTTGTCCCCTCTCGTCGTGCAGTTTGTGCCTCTGCTGCTTCTGCTGTTAGGAATCGCTCCTTGAAAGGCGAGCGAGAGCGTCCTTCCGGGTGCATTGCACTGAGTCGAGTGCTCGCTCGGGACTTTGCTCTCGCGGCCAAGGCAAGAGGGCGTGCTTGCCCGCAGAACCGAGAACACGCTGTTGGGCAGAGCTGCAACTGACCGCTGGAGTTCAGCTCTCGCCGGACGGCAGAAGGCGAAGAACGAAGGCGCTTGCGAGCGGCGCAGTGCAGCGAAGAGCTCTCCGAATTCGCCGCTAGCTCCACGGTCCTTCTCAGCTGCGAGTAGCAGCGCTCGCAGTACACAGAGCTTCGCAAGGCCCGAAGAGCCGGAGGGAAGTATCGCACACGAAAATGTGCCAGGACAGAGACGTGTTCTACGTTGTCCCCTCTCGTCGTGCAGTTTGTGCCTCTGCTGCTTCTGCTGTTAGGAATCGCTCCTTGAAAGGCGAGCGAGAGCGTCCTTCCGGGTGCATTGCACTGAGTCGAGTGCTCGCTCGGGACTTTGCTCTCGCGGCCAAGGCAAGAGGGCGTGCTTGCCCGCAGAACCGAGAACACGCTGTTGGGCAGAGCTGCAACTGACCGCTGGAGTTCAGCTCTCGCCGGACGGCAGAAGGCGAAGAACGAAGCCGCTTGCGAGCGGCGCAGTGCAGCGAAGAGCTCTCCGAATTCGCCGCTAGCTCCACGGTCCTTCTCAGCTGCGAGTAGCAGCGCTCGCAGTACACAGAGCTTCGCAAGGCCCGAAGACCCGGAGGGAAGTATCGCACACGAAAATGTGCCAGGACAGAGACGTGTTCTACGTTGTCCCCTCTCGTCGTGCAGTTTGTGCCTCTGCTGCTTCTGCTGTTAGGAATCGCTCCTTGAAAGGCGAGCGAGAGCGTCCTTCCGGGTGCATTGCACTGAGTCGAGTGCTCGCTCGGGACTTTGCTCTCGCGGCCAAGGCAAGAGGGCGTGCTTGCCCGCAGAACCGAGAACACGCTGTTGGGCAGAGCTGCAACTGACCGCTGGAGTTCAGCTCTCGCCGGACGGCAGAAGGCGAAGAACGAAGCCGCTTGCGAGCGGCGCAGTGCAGCGAAGAGCTCTCCGAATTCGCCGCTAGCTCCACGGTCCTTCTCAGCTGCGAGTAGCAGCGCTCGCAGTACACAGAGCTTCGCAAGGCCCGAAGACCCGGAGGGAAGTATCGCACACGAAAATGTGCCAGGACAGAGACGTGTTCTACGTTGTCCCCTCTCGTCGTGCAGTTTGTGCCTCTGCTGCTTCTGCTGTTAGGAATCGCTCCTTGAAAGGCGAGCGAGAGCGTCCTTCCGGGTGCATTGCACTGAGTCGAGTGCTCGCTCGGGACTTTGCTCTCGCGGCCAAGGCAAGAGGGCGTGCTTGCCCGCAGAACCGAGAACACGCTGTTGGGCAGAGCTGCAACTGACCGCTGGAGTTCAGCTCTCGCCGGACGGCAGAAGGCGAAGAACGAAGCCGCTTGCGAGCGGCGCAGTGCAGCGAAGAGCTCTCCGAATTCGCCGCTAGCTCCACGGTCCTTCTCAGCTGCGAGTAGCTGCTCTCGCAGTACACAGAGCTTCGCAAGGCCCGAAGTGCCGGAGGGAAGTATCGCACACGCAAATGTGCCAGGACAGAGACGTGTTCTACGGTGTCCCCTCTCGTCGTGCAGTTTGTGCCTCTGCTGCTTCTGCTGTTAGGAATCGCTCCTTGAAAGGCGAGCGAGAGCGTCCTTCCGGGTGCATTGCACTGAGTCGAGTGCTCGCTCGGGACTTTGCTCTCGCGGCCAAGGCAAGAGGGCGTGCTTGCCCGCAGAACCGAGAACACGCTGTTGGGCAGAGCTGCAACTGACCGCTGGAGTTCAGCTCTCGCCGGACGGCAGAAGGCGAAGAACGAAGCCGCTTGCGAGCGGCGCAGTGCAGCGAAGAGCTCTCCGAATTCGCCGCTAGCTCCACGGTCCTTCTCAGCTGCGAGTAGCAGCGCTCGCAGTACACAGAGCTTCGCAAGGCCCGAAGAGCCGGAGGGAAGTATCGCACACGAAAATGTGCCAGGACAGAGACGTGTTCTACGTTGTCCCCTCTCGTCGTGCAGTTTGTGCCTCTGCTGGTTCTGCTGTTAGGAATCGCTCCTTGAAAGGCGAGCGAGAGCGTCCTTCCGGGTGCATTGCACTGAGTCGAGTGCTCGCTCGGGACTTTGCTCTCGCGGCCAAGGCAAGAGGGCGTGCTTGCCCGCAGAACCGAGAACACGCTGTTGGGCAGAGCTGCAACTGACCGCTGGAGTTCAGCTCTCGCCGGACGGCAGAAGGCGAAGAACGAAGCCGCTTGCGAGCGGCGCAGTGCAGCGAAGAGCTCTCCGAATTCGCCGCTAGCTCCACGGTCCTTCTCAGCTGCGAGTAGCAGCGCTCGCAGTACACAGAGCTTCGCAAGGCCCGAAGACCCGGAGGGAAGTATCGCACACGCAAATGTGCCAGGACAGAGACGTGTTCTACGTTGTCCCTTCTCGTCGTGCAGTTTGTGCCTCTGCTGCTTCTGCTGTTAGGAATCGCTCCTTGAAAGGCGAGCGAGAGCGTCCTTCCGGGTGCATTGCACTGAGTCGAGTGCTCGCTCGGGACTTTGCTCTCGCGGCCAAGGCAAGAGGGCGTGCTTGCCCGCAGAACCGAGAACACGCTGTTGGGCAGAGCTGCAACTGACCGCTGGAGTTCAGCTCTCGCCGGACGGCAGAAGGCGAAGAACGAAGCCGCTTGCGAGCGGCGCAGTGCAGCGAAGAGCTCTCCGAATTCGCCGCTAGCTCCCCGGTCCTTCTCAGCTGCGAGTAGCAGCGCTCGCAGTACACAGAGCTTCGCAAGGCCCGAAGACCCGGAGGGAAGTATCGCACACGCAAATGTGCCAGGACAGAGACGTGTTCTACGTTGTCCCTTCTCGTCGTGCAGTTTGTGCCTCTGCTGCTTCTGCTGTTAGGAATCGCTCCTTGAAAGGCGAGCGAGAGCGTCCTTCCGGGTGCATTGCACTGAGTCGAGTGCTCGCTCGGGACTTTGCACTCGGGGCCAAGGCAAGAGGGCGTGCTTGCCCGCAGAACCGAGAACACGCTGTTGGGCAGAGCTGCAACTGACCGCTGGAGTTCAGCTCTCGCCGGACGGCAGAAGGCGAAGAACGAAGCCGCTTGCGAGCGGCGCAGTGCAGCGAAGAGCTCTCCGAATTCGCCGCTAGCTCCACGGTCCTTCTCAGCTGCGAGTAGCAGCGCTCGCAGTACACAGAGCTTCGCAAGGCCCGAAGACCCGGAGGGAAGTATCGCACACGCAAATGTGCCAGGACAGAGACGTGTTCTACGGTGTCCCTTCTCGTCGTGCAGTTTGTGCCTCTGCTGCTTCTGCTGTTAGGAATCGCTCCTTGAAAGGCGAGCGAGAGCGTCCTTCCGGGTGCATTGCACTGAGTCGAGTGCTCGCTCGGGACTTTGCTCTCGGGGCCAAGGCAAGAGGGCGTGCTTGCCCGCAGAACCGAGAACACGCTGTTGGGCAGAGCTGCAACTGACCGCTGGAGTTCAGCTCTCGCCGGACGGCAGAAGGCGAAGAACGAAGCCGCTTGCGAGCGGCGCAGTGCAGCGAAGAGCTCTCCGAATTCGCCGCTAGCTCCACGGTCCTTCTCAGCTGCGAGTAGCAGCGCTCGCAGTACACAGAGCTTCGCAAGGCCCGAAGAGCCGGAGGGAAGTATCGCACACGCAAATGTGCCAGGACAGAGACGTGTTCTACGGTGTCCCCTCTCGTCGTGCAGTTTGTGCCTCTGCTGCTTCTGCTGTTAGGAATCGCTCCTTGAAAGGCGAGCGAGAGCGTCCTTCCGGGTGCATTGCACTGAGTCGAGTGCTCGCTCGGGACTTTGCTCTCGGGGCCAAGGCAAGAGGGCGTGCTTGCCCGCAGAACCGAGAACACGCTGTTGGGCAGAGCTGCAACTGACCGCTGGAGTTCAGCTCTCGCCGGACGGCAGAAGGCGAAGAACGAAGGCGCTTGCGAGCGGCGCAGTGCAGCGAAGAGCTCTCCGAATTCGCCGCTAGCTCCACGGTCCTTCTCAGCTGCGAGTAGCAGCGCTCGCAGTACACAGAGCTTCGCAAGGCCCGAAGAGCCGGAGGGAAGTATCGCACACGAAAATGTGCCAGGACAGAGACGTGTTCTACGGTGTCCCCTCTCGTCGTGCAGTTTGTGCCTCTGCTGCTTCTGCTGTTAGGAATCGCTCCTTGAAAGGCGAGCGAGAGCGTCCTTCCGGGTGCATTGCACTGAGTCGAGTGCTCGCTCGGGACTTTGCTCTCGCGGCCAAGGCAAGAGGGCGTGCTTGCCCGCAGAACCGAGAACACGCTGTTGGGCAGAGCTGCAACTGACCGCTGGAGTTCAGCTCTCGCCGGACGGCAGAAGGCGAAGAACGAAGCCGCTTGCGAGCGGCGCAGTGCAGCGAAGAGCTCTCCGAATTCGCCGCTAGCTCCACGGTCCTTCTCAGCTGCGAGTAGCAGCGCTCGCAGTACACAGAGCTTCGCAAGGCCCGAAGACCCGGAGGGAAGTATCGCACACGCAAATGTGCCAGGACAGAGACGTGTTCTACGTTGTCCCCTCTCGTCGTGCAGTTTGTGCCTCTGCTGCTTCTGCTGTTAGGAATCGCTCCTTGAAAGGCGAGCGAGAGCGTCCTTCCGGGTGCATTGCACTGAGTCGAGTGCTCGCTCGGGACTTTGCTCTCGGGGCCAAGGCAAGAGGGCGTGCTTGCCCGCAGAACCGAGAACACGCTGTTGGGCAGAGCTGCAACTGACCGCTGGAGTTCAGCTCTCGCCGGACGGCAGAAGGCGAAGAACGAAGCCGCTTGCGAGCGGCGCAGTGCAGCGAAGAGCTCTCCGAATTCGCCGCTAGCTCCACGGTCCTTCTCAGCTGCGAGTAGCAGCGCTCGCAGTACACAGAGCTTCGCAAGGCCCGAAGACCCGGAGGGAAGTATCGCACACGAAAATGTGCCAGGACAGAGACGTGTTCTACGTTGTCCCCTCTCGTCGTGCAGTTTGTGCCTCTGCTGCTTCTGCTGTTAGGAATCGCTCCTTGAAAGGCGAGCGAGAGCGTCCTTCCGGGTGCATTGCACTGAGTCGAGTGCTCGCTCGGGACTTTGCTCTCGCGGCCAAGGCAAGAGGGCGTGCTTGCCCGCAGAACCGAGAACACGCTGTTGGGCAGAGCTGAAGCTGACCGCTGGAGTTCAGCTCTCGCCGGACGGCAGAAGGCGAAGAACGAAGCCGCTTGCGAGCGGCGCAGTGCAGCGAAGAGCTCTCCGAATTCGCCGCTAGCTCCACGGTCCTTCTCAGCTGCGAGTAGCAGCGCTCGCAGTACACAGAGCTTCGCAAGGCCCGAAGACCCGGAGGGAAGTATCGCACACGCAAATGTGCCAGGACAGAGACGTGTTCTACGTTGTCCCCTCTCGTCGTGCAGTTTGTGCCTCTGCTGCTTCTGCTGTTAGGAATCGCTCCTTGAAAGGCGAGCGAGAGCGTCCTTCCGGGTGCATTGCACTGAGTCGAGTGCTCGCTCGGGACTTTGCTCTCGCGGCCAAGGCAAGAGGGCGTGCTTGCCCGCAGAACCGAGAACACGCTGTTGGGCAGAGCTGCAACTGACCGCTGGAGTTCAGCTCTCGCCGGACGGCAGAAGGCGAAGAACGAAGGCGCTTGCGAGCGGCGCAGTGCAGCGAAGAGCTCTCCGAATTCGCCGCTAGCTCCACGGTCCTTCTCAGCTGCGAGTAGCAGCGCTCGCAGTACACAGAGCTTCGCAAGGCCCGAAGAGCCGGAGGGAAGTATCGCACACGCAAATGTGCCAGGACAGAGACGTGTTCTACGGTGTCCCCTCTCGTCGTGCAGTTTGTGCCTCTGCTGCTTCTGCTGTTAGGAATCGCTCCTTGAAAGGCGAGCGAGAGCGTCCTTCCGGGTGCATTGCACTGAGTCGAGTGCTCGCTCGGGACTTTGCTCTCGCGGCCAAGGCAAGAGGGCGTGCTTGCCCGCAGAACCGAGAACACGCTGTTGGGCAGAGCTGCAACTGACCGCTGGAGTTCAGCTCTCGCCGGACGGCAGAAGGCGAAGAACGAAGCCGCTTGCGAGCGGCGCAGTGCAGCGAAGAGCTCTCCGAATTCGCCGCTAGCTCCCCGGTCCTTCTCAGCTGCGAGTAGCAGCGCTCGCAGTACACAGAGCTTCGCAAGGCCCGAAGAGCCGGAGGGAAGTATGGCACACGCAAATGTGCCAGGACAGAGACGTGTTCTACGTTGTCCCCTCTCGTCGTGCAGTTTGTGCCTCTGCTGCTTCTGCTGTTAGGAATCGCTCCTTGAAAGGCGAGCGAGAGCGTCCTTCCGGGTGCATTGCACTGAGTCGAGTGCTCGCTCGGGACTTTGCTCTCGGGGCCAAGGCAAGAGGGCGTGCTTGCCCGCAGAACCGAGAACACGCTGTTGGGCAGAGCTGCAACTGACCGCTGGAGTTCAGCTCTCGCCGGACGGCAGAAGGCGAAGAACGAAGCCGCTTGCGAGCGGCGCAGTGCAGCGAAGAGCTCTCCGAATTCGCCGCTAGCTCCCCGGTCCTTCTCAGCTGCGAGTAGCAGCGCTCGCAGTACACAGAGCTTCGCAAGGCCCGAAGAGCCGGAGGGAAGTATCGCACACGAAAATGTGCCAGGACAGAGACGTGTTCTACGTTGTCCCCTCTCGTCGTGCAGTTTGTGCCTCTGCTGCTTCTGCTGTTAGGAATCGCTCCTTGAAAGGCGAGCGAGAGCGTCCTTCCGGGTGCATTGCACTGAGTCGAGTGCTCGCTCGGGACTTTGCTCTCGGGGCCAAGGCAAGAGGGCGTGCTTGCCCGCAGAACCGAGAACACGCTGTTGGGCAGAGCTGCAACTGACCGCTGGAGTTCAGCTCTCGCCGGACGGCAGAAGGCGAAGAACGAAGCCGCTTGCGAGCGGCGCAGTGCAGCGAAGAGCTCTCCGAATTCGCCGCTAGCTCCACGGTCCTTCTCAGCTGCGAGTAGCAGCGCTCGCAGTACACAGAGCTTCGCAAGGCCCGAAGACCCGGAGGGAAGTATCGCACACGAAAATGTGCCAGGACAGAGACGTGTTCTACGTTGTCCCCTCTCGTCGTGCAGTTTGTGCCTCTGCTGCTTCTGCTGTTAGGAATCGCTCCTTGAAAGGCGAGCGAGAGCGTCCTTCCGGGTGCATTGCACTGAGTCGAGTGCTCGCTCGGGACTTTGCTCTCGCGGCCAAGGCAAGAGGGCGTGCTTGCCCGCAGAACCGAGAACACGCTGTTGGGCAGAGCTGCAACTGACCGCTGGAGTTCAGCTCTCGCCGGACGGCAGAAGGCGAAGAACGAAGGCGCTTGCGAGCGGCGCAGTGCAGCGAAGAGCTCTCCGAATTCGCCGCTAGCTCCCCGGTCCTTCTCAGCTGCGAGTAGCAGCGCTCGCAGTACACAGAGCTTCGCAAGGCCCGAAGAGCCGGAGGGAAGTATCGCACACGAAAATGTGCCAGGACAGAGACGTGTTCTACGTTGTCCCCTCTCGTCGTGCAGTTTGTGCCTCTGCTGCTTCTGCTGTTAGGAATCGCTCCTTGAAAGGCGAGCGAGAGCGTCCTTCCGGGTGCATTGCACTGAGTCGAGTGCTCGCTCGGGACTTTGCTCTCGCGGCCAAGGCAAGAGGGCGTGCTTGCCCGCAGAACCGAGAACACGCTGTTGGGCAGAGCTGCAACTGACCGCTGGAGTTCAGCTCTCGCCGGACGGCAGAAGGCGAAGAACGAAGCCGCTTGCGAGCGGCGCAGTGCAGCGAAGAGCTCTCCGAATTCGCCGCTAGCTCCACGGTCCTTCTCAGCTGCGAGTAGCTGCTCTCGCAGTACACAGAGCTTCGCAAGGCCCGAAGTGCCGGAGGGAAGTATCGCACACGCAAATGTGCCAGGACAGAGACGTGTTCTACGGTGTCCCCTCTCGTCGTGCAGTTTGTGCCTCTGCTGCTTCTGCTGTTAGGAATCGCTCCTTGAAAGGCGAGCGAGAGCGTCCTTCCGGGTGCATTGCACTGAGTCGAGTGCTCGCTCGGGACTTTGCTCTCGCGGCCAAGGCAAGAGGGCGTGCTTGCCCGCAGAACCGAGAACACGCTGTTGGGCAGAGCTGCAACTGACCGCTGGAGTTCAGCTCTCGCCGGACGGCAGAAGGCGAAGAACGAAGCCGCTTGCGAGCGGCGCAGTGCAGCGAAGAGCTCTCCGAATTCGCCGCTAGCTCCACGGTCCTTCTCAGCTGCGAGTAGCAGCGCTCGCAGTACACAGAGCTTCGCAAGGCCCGAAGAGCCGGAGGGAAGTATCGCACACGAAAATGTGCCAGGACAGAGACGTGTTCTACGTTGTCCCCTCTCGTCGTGCAGTTTGTGCCTCTGCTGGTTCTGCTGTTAGGAATCGCTCCTTGAAAGGCGAGCGAGAGCGTCCTTCCGGGTGCATTGCACTGAGTCGAGTGCTCGCTCGGGACTTTGCTCTCGCGGCCAAGGCAAGAGGGCGTGCTTGCCCGCAGAACCGAGAACACGCTGTTGGGCAGAGCTGCAACTGACCGCTGGAGTTCAGCTCTCGCCGGACGGCAGAAGGCGAAGAACGAAGCCGCTTGCGAGCGGCGCAGTGCAGCGAAGAGCTCTCCGAATTCGCCGCTAGCTCCACGGTCCTTCTCAGCTGCGAGTAGCAGCGCTCGCAGTACACAGAGCTTCGCAAGGCCCGAAGACCCGGAGGGAAGTATCGCACACGCAAATGTGCCAGGACAGAGACGTGTTCTACGTTGTCCCTTCTCGTCGTGCAGTTTGTGCCTCTGCTGCTTCTGCTGTTAGGAATCGCTCCTTGAAAGGCGAGCGAGAGCGTCCTTCCGGGTGCATTGCACTGAGTCGAGTGCTCGCTCGGGACTTTGCTCTCGCGGCCAAGGCAAGAGGGCGTGCTTGCCCGCAGAACCGAGAACACGCTGTTGGGCAGAGCTGCAACTGACCGCTGGAGTTCAGCTCTCGCCGGACGGCAGAAGGCGAAGAACGAAGCCGCTTGCGAGCGGCGCAGTGCAGCGAAGAGCTCTCCGAATTCGCCGCTAGCTCCCCGGTCCTTCTCAGCTGCGAGTAGCAGCGCTCGCAGTACACAGAGCTTCGCAAGGCCCGAAGACCCGGAGGGAAGTATCGCACACGCAAATGTGCCAGGACAGAGACGTGTTCTACGTTGTCCCTTCTCGTCGTGCAGTTTGTGCCTCTGCTGCTTCTGCTGTTAGGAATCGCTCCTTGAAAGGCGAGCGAGAGCGTCCTTCCGGGTGCATTGCACTGAGTCGAGTGCTCGCTCGGGACTTTGCACTCGGGGCCAAGGCAAGAGGGCGTGCTTGCCCGCAGAACCGAGAACACGCTGTTGGGCAGAGCTGCAACTGACCGCTGGAGTTCAGCTCTCGCCGGACGGCAGAAGGCGAAGAACGAAGCCGCTTGCGAGCGGCGCAGTGCAGCGAAGAGCTCTCCGAATTCGCCGCTAGCTCCACGGTCCTTCTCAGCTGCGAGTAGCAGCGCTCGCAGTACACAGAGCTTCGCAAGGCCCGAAGACCCGGAGGGAAGTATCGCACACGCAAATGTGCCAGGACAGAGACGTGTTCTACGGTGTCCCTTCTCGTCGTGCAGTTTGTGCCTCTGCTGCTTCTGCTGTTAGGAATCGCTCCTTGAAAGGCGAGCGAGAGCGTCCTTCCGGGTGCATTGCACTGAGTCGAGTGCTCGCTCGGGACTTTGCTCTCGCGGCCAAGGCAAGAGGGCGTGCTTGCCCGCAGAACCGAGAACACGCTGTTGGGCAGAGCTGCAACTGACCGCTGGAGTTCAGCTCTCGCCGGACGGCAGAAGGCGAAGAACGAAGCCGCTTGCGAGCGGCGCAGTGCAGCGAAGAGCTCTCCGAATTCGCCGCTAGCTCCACGGTCCTTCTCAGCTGCGAGTAGCAGCGCTCGCAGTACACAGAGCTTCGCAAGGCCCGAAGACCCGGAGGGAAGTATGGCACACGCAAATGTGCCAGGACAGAGACGTGTTCTACGTTGTCCCTTCTCGTCGTGCAGTTTGTGCCTCTGCTGCTTCTGCTGTTAGGAATCGCTCCTTGAAAGGCGAGCGAGAGCGTCCTTCCGGGTGCATTGCACTGAGTCGAGTGCTCGCTCGGGACTTTGCTCTCGCGGCCAAGGCAAGAGGGCGTGCTTGCCCGCAGAACCGAGAACACGCTGTTGGGCAGAGCTGCAACTGACCGCTGGAGTTCAGCTCTCGCCGGACGGCAGAAGGCGAAGAACGAAGGCGCTTGCGAGCGGCGCAGTGCAGCGAAGAGCTCTCCGAATTCGCCGCTAGCTCCACGGTCCTTCTCAGCTGCGAGTAGCAGCGCTCGCAGTACACAGAGCTTCGCAAGGCCCGAAGAGCCGGAGGGAAGTATCGCACACGCAAATGTGCCAGGACAGAGACGTGTTCTACGGTGTCCCCTCTCGTCGTGCAGTTTGTGCCTCTGCTGCTTCTGCTGTTAGGAATCGCTCCTTGAAAGGCGAGCGAGAGCGTCCTTCCGGGTGCATTGCACTGAGTCGAGTGCTCGCTCGGGACTTTGCACTCGGGGCCAAGGCAAGAGGGCGTGCTTGCCCGCAGAACCGAGAACACGCTGTTGGGCAGAGCTGCAACTGACCGCTGGAGTTCAGCTCTCGCCGGACGGCAGAAGGCGAAGAACGAAGGCGCTTGCGAGCGGCGCAGTGCAGCGAAGAGCTCTCCGAATTCGCCGCTAGCTCCACGGTCCTTCTCAGCTGCGAGTAGCAGCGCTCGCAGTACACAGAGCTTCGCAAGGCCCGGAGAGCCGGAGGGAAGTATCGCACACGCAAATGTGCCAGGACAGAGACGTGTTCTACGGTGTCCCCTCTCGTCGTGCAGTTTGTGCCTCTGCTGCTTCTGCTGTTAGGAATCGCTCCTTGAAAGGCGAGCGAGAGCGTCCTTCCGGGTGCATTGCACTGAGTCGAGTGCTCGCTCGGGACTTTGCACTCGGGGCCAAGGCAAGAGGGCGTGCTTGCCCGCAGAACCGAGAACACGCTGTTGGGCAGAGCTGCAACTGACCGCTGGAGTTCAGCTCTCGCCGGACGGCAGAAGGCGAAGAACGAAGCCGCTTGCGAGCGGCGCAGTGCAGCGAAGAGCTCTCCGAATTCGCCGCTAGCTCCCCGGTCCTTCTCAGCTGCGAGTAGCAGCGCTCGCAGTACACAGAGCTTCGCAAGGCCCGAAGAGCCGGAGGGAAGTATGGCACACGCAAATGTGCCAGGACAGAGACGTGTTCTACGTTGTCCCCTCTCGTCGTGCAGTTTGTGCCTCTGCTGCTTCTGCTGTTAGGAATCGCTCCTTGAAAGGCGAGCGAGAGCGTCCTTCCGGGTGCATTGCACTGAGTCGAGTGCTCGCTCGGGACTTTGCTCTCGGGGCCAAGGCAAGAGGGCGTGCTTGCCCGCAGAACCGAGAACACGCTGTTGGGCAGAGCTGCAACTGACCGCTGGAGTTCAGCTCTCGCCGGACGGCAGAAGGCGAAGAACGAAGCCGCTTGCGAGCGGCGCAGTGCAGCGAAGAGCTCTCCGAATTCGCCGCTAGCTCCACGGTCCTTCTCAGCTGCGAGTAGCAGCGCTCGCAGTACACAGAGCTTCGCAAGGCCCGAAGACCCGGAGGGAAGTATCGCACACGAAAATGTGCCAGGACAGAGACGTGTTCTACGTTGTCCCCTCTCGTCGTGCAGTTTGTGCCTCTGCTGCTTCTGCTGTTAGGAATCGCTCCTTGAAAGGCGAGCGAGAGCGTCCTTCCGGGTGCATTGCACTGAGTCGAGTGCTCGCTCGGGACTTTGCTCTCGGGGCCAAGGCAAGAGGGCGTGCTTGCCCGCAGAACCGAGAACACGCTGTTGGGCAGAGCTGCAACTGACCGCTGGAGTTCAGCTCTCGCCGGACGGCAGAAGGCGAAGAACGAAGCCGCTTGCGAGCGGCGCAGTGCAGCGAAGAGCTCTCCGAATTCGCCGCTAGCTCCACGGTCCTTCTCAGCTGCGAGTAGCAGCGCTCGCAGTACACAGAGCTTCGCAAGGCCCGAAGACCCGGAGGGAAGTATCGCACACGAAAATGTGCCAGGACAGAGACGTGTTCTACGTTGTCCCCTCTCGTCGTGCAGTTTGTGCCTCTGCTGCTTCTGCTGTTAGGAATCGCTCCTTGAAAGGCGAGCGAGAGCGTCCTTCCGGGTGCATTGCACTGAGTCGAGTGCTCGCTCGGGACTTTGCTCTCGCGGCCAAGGCAAGAGGGCGTGCTTGCCCGCAGAACCGAGAACACGCTGTTGGGCAGAGCTGCAACTGACCGCTGGAGTTCAGCTCTCGCCGGACGGCAGAAGGCGAAGAACGAAGGCGCTTGCGAGCGGCGCAGTGCAGCGAAGAGCTCTCCGAATTCGCCGCTAGCTCCACGGTCCTTCTCAGCTGCGAGTAGCAGCGCTCGCAGTACACAGAGCTTCGCAAGGCCCGAAGAGCCGGAGGGAAGTATCGCACACGAAAATGTGCCAGGACAGAGACGTGTTCTACGTTGTCCCCTCTCGTCGTGCAGTTTGTGCCTCTGCTGCTTCTGCTGTTAGGAATCGCTCCTTGAAAGGCGAGCGAGAGCGTCCTTCCGGGTGCATTGCACTGAGTCGAGTGCTCGCTCGGGACTTTGCTCTCGCGGCCAAGGCAAGAGGGCGTGCTTGCCCGCAGAACCGAGAACACGCTGTTGGGCAGAGCTGCAACTGACCGCTGGAGTTCAGCTCTCGCCGGACGGCAGAAGGCGAAGAACGAAGCCGCTTGCGAGCGGCGCAGTGCAGCGAAGAGCTCTCCGAATTCGCCGCTAGCTCCACGGTCCTTCTCAGCTGCGAGTAGCAGCGCTCGCAGTACACAGAGCTTCGCAAGGCCCGAAGACCCGGAGGGAAGTATCGCACACGAAAATGTGCCAGGACAGAGACGTGTTCTACGTTGTCCCCTCTCGTCGTGCAGTTTGTGCCTCTGCTGCTTCTGCTGTTAGGAATCGCTCCTTGAAAGGCGAGCGAGAGCGTCCTTCCGGGTGCATTGCACTGAGTCGAGTGCTCGCTCGGGACTTTGCTCTCGCGGCCAAGGCAAGAGGGCGTGCTTGCCCGCAGAACCGAGAACACGCTGTTGGGCAGAGCTGCAACTGACCGCTGGAGTTCAGCTCTCGCCGGACGGCAGAAGGCGAAGAACGAAGCCGCTTGCGAGCGGCGCAGTGCAGCGAAGAGCTCTCCGAATTCGCCGCTAGCTCCACGGTCCTTCTCAGCTGCGAGTAGCTGCTCTCGCAGTACACAGAGCTTCGCAAGGCCCGAAGTGCCGGAGGGAAGTATCGCACACGCAAATGTGCCAGGACAGAGACGTGTTCTACGGTGTCCCCTCTCGTCGTGCAGTTTGTGCCTCTGCTGCTTCTGCTGTTAGGAATCGCTCCTTGAAAGGCGAGCGAGAGCGTCCTTCCGGGTGCATTGCACTGAGTCGAGTGCTCGCTCGGGACTTTGCTCTCGCGGCCAAGGCAAGAGGGCGTGCTTGCCCGCAGAACCGAGAACACGCTGTTGGGCAGAGCTGCAACTGACCGCTGGAGTTCAGCTCTCGCCGGACGGCAGAAGGCGAAGAACGAAGCCGCTTGCGAGCGGCGCAGTGCAGCGAAGAGCTCTCCGAATTCGCCGCTAGCTCCACGGTCCTTCTCAGCTGCGAGTAGCAGCGCTCGCAGTACACAGAGCTTCGCAAGGCCCGAAGAGCCGGAGGGAAGTATCGCACACGAAAATGTGCCAGGACAGAGACGTGTTCTACGTTGTCCCCTCTCGTCGTGCAGTTTGTGCCTCTGCTGGTTCTGCTGTTAGGAATCGCTCCTTGAAAGGCGAGCGAGAGCGTCCTTCCGGGTGCATTGCACTGAGTCGAGTGCTCGCTCGGGACTTTGCTCTCGCGGCCAAGGCAAGAGGGCGTGCTTGCCCGCAGAACCGAGAACACGCTGTTGGGCAGAGCTGCAACTGACCGCTGGAGTTCAGCTCTCGCCGGACGGCAGAAGGCGAAGAACGAAGCCGCTTGCGAGCGGCGCAGTGCAGCGAAGAGCTCTCCGAATTCGCCGCTAGCTCCACGGTCCTTCTCAGCTGCGAGTAGCAGCGCTCGCAGTACACAGAGCTTCGCAAGGCCCGAAGACCCGGAGGGAAGTATCGCACACGCAAATGTGCCAGGACAGAGACGTGTTCTACGTTGTCCCTTCTCGTCGTGCAGTTTGTGCCTCTGCTGCTTCTGCTGTTAGGAATCGCTCCTTGAAAGGCGAGCGAGAGCGTCCTTCCGGGTGCATTGCACTGAGTCGAGTGCTCGCTCGGGACTTTGCTCTCGCGGCCAAGGCAAGAGGGCGTGCTTGCCCGCAGAACCGAGAACACGCTGTTGGGCAGAGCTGCAACTGACCGCTGGAGTTCAGCTCTCGCCGGACGGCAGAAGGCGAAGAACGAAGCCGCTTGCGAGCGGCGCAGTGCAGCGAAGAGCTCTCCGAATTCGCCGCTAGCTCCCCGGTCCTTCTCAGCTGCGAGTAGCAGCGCTCGCAGTACACAGAGCTTCGCAAGGCCCGAAGACCCGGAGGGAAGTATCGCACACGCAAATGTGCCAGGACAGAGACGTGTTCTACGTTGTCCCTTCTCGTCGTGCAGTTTGTGCCTCTGCTGCTTCTGCTGTTAGGAATCGCTCCTTGAAAGGCGAGCGAGAGCGTCCTTCCGGGTGCATTGCACTGAGTCGAGTGCTCGCTCGGGACTTTGCACTCGGGGCCAAGGCAAGAGGGCGTGCTTGCCCGCAGAACCGAGAACACGCTGTTGGGCAGAGCTGCAACTGACCGCTGGAGTTCAGCTCTCGCCGGACGGCAGAAGGCGAAGAACGAAGCCGCTTGCGAGCGGCGCAGTGCAGCGAAGAGCTCTCCGAATTCGCCGCTAGCTCCACGGTCCTTCTCAGCTGCGAGTAGCAGCGCTCGCAGTACACAGAGCTTCGCAAGGCCCGAAGACCCGGAGGGAAGTATCGCACACGCAAATGTGCCAGGACAGAGACGTGTTCTACGGTGTCCCTTCTCGTCGTGCAGTTTGTGCCTCTGCTGCTTCTGCTGTTAGGAATCGCTCCTTGAAAGGCGAGCGAGAGCGTCCTTCCGGGTGCATTGCACTGAGTCGAGTGCTCGCTCGGGACTTTGCTCTCGGGGCCAAGGCAAGAGGGCGTGCTTGCCCGCAGAACCGAGAACACGCTGTTGGGCAGAGCTGCAACTGACCGCTGGAGTTCAGCTCTCGCCGGACGGCAGAAGGCGAAGAACGAAGCCGCTTGCGAGCGGCGCAGTGCAGCGAAGAGCTCTCCGAATTCGCCGCTAGCTCCACGGTCCTTCTCAGCTGCGAGTAGCAGCGCTCGCAGTACACAGAGCTTCGCAAGGCCCGAAGACCCGGAGGGAAGTATCGCACACGAAAATGTGCCAGGACAGAGACGTGTTCTACGTTGTCCCCTCTCGTCGTGCAGTTTGTGCCTCTGCTGCTTCTGCTGTTAGGAATCGCTCCTTGAAAGGCGAGCGAGAGCGTCCTTCCGGGTGCATTGCACTGAGTCGAGTGCTCGCTCGGGACTTTGCTCTCGCGGCCAAGGCAAGAGGGCGTGCTTGCCCGCAGAACCGAGAACACGCTGTTGGGCAGAGCTGAAGCTGACCGCTGGAGTTCAGCTCTCGCCGGACGGCAGAAGGCGAAGAACGAAGCCGCTTGCGAGCGGCGCAGTGCAGCGAAGAGCTCTCCGAATTCGCCGCTAGCTCCACGGTCCTTCTCAGCTGCGAGTAGCAGCGCTCGCAGTACACAGAGCTTCGCAAGGCCCGAAGACCCGGAGGGAAGTATCGCACACGCAAATGTGCCAGGACAGAGACGTGTTCTACGTTGTCCCCTCTCGTCGTGCAGTTTGTGCCTCTGCTGCTTCTGCTGTTAGGAATCGCTCCTTGAAAGGCGAGCGAGAGCGTCCTTCCGGGTGCATTGCACTGAGTCGAGTGCTCGCTCGGGACTTTGCTCTCGCGGCCAAGGCAAGAGGGCGTGCTTGCCCGCAGAACCGAGAACACGCTGTTGGGCAGAGCTGCAACTGACCGCTGGAGTTCAGCTCTCGCCGGACGGCAGAAGGCGAAGAACGAAGGCGCTTGCGAGCGGCGCAGTGCAGCGAAGAGCTCTCCGAATTCGCCGCTAGCTCCACGGTCCTTCTCAGCTGCGAGTAGCAGCGCTCGCAGTACACAGAGCTTCGCAAGGCCCGAAGAGCCGGAGGGAAGTATCGCACACGCAAATGTGCCAGGACAGAGACGTGTTCTACGGTGTCCCCTCTCGTCGTGCAGTTTGTGCCTCTGCTGCTTCTGCTGTTAGGAATCGCTCCTTGAAAGGCGAGCGAGAGCGTCCTTCCGGGTGCATTGCACTGAGTCGAGTGCTCGCTCGGGACTTTGCTCTCGCGGCCAAGGCAAGAGGGCGTGCTTGCCCGCAGAACCGAGAACACGCTGTTGGGCAGAGCTGCAACTGACCGCTGGAGTTCAGCTCTCGCCGGACGGCAGAAGGCGAAGAACGAAGCCGCTTGCGAGCGGCGCAGTGCAGCGAAGAGCTCTCCGAATTCGCCGCTAGCTCCCCGGTCCTTCTCAGCTGCGAGTAGCAGCGCTCGCAGTACACAGAGCTTCGCAAGGCCCGAAGAGCCGGAGGGAAGTATCGCACACGAAAATGTGCCAGGACAGAGACGTGTTCTACGTTGTCCCCTCTCGTCGTGCAGTTTGTGCCTCTGCTGCTTCTGCTGTTAGGAATCGCTCCTTGAAAGGCGAGCGAGAGCGTCCTTCCGGGTGCATTGCACTGAGTCGAGTGCTCGCTCGGGACTTTGCTCTCGCGGCCAAGGCAAGAGGGCGTGCTTGCCCGCAGAACCGAGAACACGCTGTTGGGCAGAGCTGAAGCTGACCGCTGGAGTTCAGCTCTCGCCGGACGGCAGAAGGCGAAGAACGAAGCCGCTTGCGAGCGGCGCAGTGCAGCGAAGAGCTCTCCGAATTCGCCGCTAGCTCCACGGTCCTTCTCAGCTGCGAGTAGCAGCGCTCGCAGTACACAGAGCTTCGCAAGGCCCGAAGACCCGGAGGGAAGTATCGCACACGCAAATGTGCCAGGACAGAGACGTGTTCTACGTTGTCCCCTCTCGTCGTGCAGTTTGTGCCTCTGCTGCTTCTGCTGTTAGGAATCGCTCCTTGAAAGGCGAGCGAGAGCGTCCTTCCGGGTGCATTGCACTGAGTCGAGTGCTCGCTCGGGACTTTGCTCTCGCGGCCAAGGCAAGAGGGCGTGCTTGCCCGCAGAACCGAGAACACGCTGTTGGGCAGAGCTGCAACTGACCGCTGGAGTTCAGCTCTCGCCGGACGGCAGAAGGCGAAGAACGAAGGCGCTTGCGAGCGGCGCAGTGCAGCGAAGAGCTCTCCGAATTCGCCGCTAGCTCCACGGTCCTTCTCAGCTGCGAGTAGCAGCGCTCGCAGTACACAGAGCTTCGCAAGGCCCGAAGAGCCGGAGGGAAGTATCGCACACGCAAATGTGCCAGGACAGAGACGTGTTCTACGGTGTCCCCTCTCGTCGTGCAGTTTGTGCCTCTGCTGCTTCTGCTGTTAGGAATCGCTCCTTGAAAGGCGAGCGAGAGCGTCCTTCCGGGTGCATTGCACTGAGTCGAGTGCTCGCTCGGGACTTTGCTCTCGCGGCCAAGGCAAGAGGGCGTGCTTGCCCGCAGAACCGAGAACACGCTGTTGGGCAGAGCTGCAACTGACCGCTGGAGTTCAGCTCTCGCCGGACGGCAGAAGGCGAAGAACGAAGCCGCTTGCGAGCGGCGCAGTGCAGCGAAGAGCTCTCCGAATTCGCCGCTAGCTCCCCGGTCCTTCTCAGCTGCGAGTAGCAGCGCTCGCAGTACACAGAGCTTCGCAAGGCCCGAAGAGCCGGAGGGAAGTATCGCACACGAAAATGTGCCAGGACAGAGACGTGTTCTACGTTGTCCCCTCTCGTCGTGCAGTTTGTGCCTCTGCTGCTTCTGCTGTTAGGAATCGCTCCTTGAAAGGCGAGCGAGAGCGTCCTTCCGGGTGCATTGCACTGAGTCGAGTGCTCGCTCGGGACTTTGCTCTCGGGGCCAAGGCAAGAGGGCGTGCTTGCCCGCAGAACCGAGAACACGCTGTTGGGCAGAGCTGCAACTGACCGCTGGAGTTCAGCTCTCGCCGGACGGCAGAAGGCGAAGAACGAAGCCGCTTGCGAGCGGCGCAGTGCAGCGAAGAGCTCTCCGAATTCGCCGCTAGCTCCACGGTCCTTCTCAGCTGCGAGTAGCAGCGCTCGCAGTACACAGAGCTTCGCAAGGCCCGAAGACCCGGAGGGAAGTATCGCACACGAAAATGTGCCAGGACAGAGACGTGTTCTACGTTGTCCCCTCTCGTCGTGCAGTTTGTGCCTCTGCTGCTTCTGCTGTTAGGAATCGCTCCTTGAAAGGCGAGCGAGAGCGTCCTTCCGGGTGCATTGCACTGAGTCGAGTGCTCGCTCGGGACTTTGCTCTCGCGGCCAAGGCAAGAGGGCGTGCTTGCCCGCAGAACCGAGAACACGCTGTTGGGCAGAGCTGCAACTGACCGCTGGAGTTCAGCTCTCGCCGGACGGCAGAAGGCGAAGAACGAAGGCGCTTGCGAGCGGCGCAGTGCAGCGAAGAGCTCTCCGAATTCGCCGCTAGCTCCACGGTCCTTCTCAGCTGCGAGTAGCAGCGCTCGCAGTACACAGAGCTTCGCAAGGCCCGAAGAGCCGGAGGGAAGTATCGCACACGAAAATGTGCCAGGACAGAGACGTGTTCTACGTTGTCCCCTCTCGTCGTGCAGTTTGTGCCTCTGCTGCTTCTGCTGTTAGGAATCGCTCCTTGAAAGGCGAGCGAGAGCGTCCTTCCGGGTGCATTGCACTGAGTCGAGTGCTCGCTCGGGACTTTGCTCTCGCGGCCAAGGCAAGAGGGCGTGCTTGCCCGCAGAACCGAGAACACGCTGTTGGGCAGAGCTGCAACTGACCGCTGGAGTTCAGCTCTCGCCGGACGGCAGAAGGCGAAGAACGAAGCCGCTTGCGAGCGGCGCAGTGCAGCGAAGAGCTCTCCGAATTCGCCGCTAGCTCCACGGTCCTTCTCAGCTGCGAGTAGCAGCGCTCGCAGTACACAGAGCTTCGCAAGGCCCGAAGACCCGGAGGGAAGTATCGCACACGAAAATGTGCCAGGACAGAGACGTGTTCTACGTTGTCCCCTCTCGTCGTGCAGTTTGTGCCTCTGCTGCTTCTGCTGTTAGGAATCGCTCCTTGAAAGGCGAGCGAGAGCGTCCTTCCGGGTGCATTGCACTGAGTCGAGTGCTCGCTCGGGACTTTGCTCTCGCGGCCAAGGCAAGAGGGCGTGCTTGCCCGCAGAACCGAGAACACGCTGTTGGGCAGAGCTGCAACTGACCGCTGGAGTTCAGCTCTCGCCGGACGGCAGAAGGCGAAGAACGAAGCCGCTTGCGAGCGGCGCAGTGCAGCGAAGAGCTCTCCGAATTCGCCGCTAGCTCCACGGTCCTTCTCAGCTGCGAGTAGCAGCGCTCGCAGTACACAGAGCTTCGCAAGGCCCGAAGACCCGGAGGGAAGTATCGCACACGAAAATGTGCCAGGACAGAGACGTGTTCTACGTTGTCCCCTCTCGTCGTGCAGTTTGTGCCTCTGCTGCTTCTGCTGTTAGGAATCGCTCCTTGAAAGGCGAGCGAGAGCGTCCTTCCGGGTGCATTGCACTGAGTCGAGTGCTCGCTCGGGACTTTGCTCTCGCGGCCAAGGCAAGAGGGCGTGCTTGCCCGCAGAACCGAGAACACGCTGTTGGGCAGAGCTGCAACTGACCGCTGGAGTTCAGCTCTCGCCGGACGGCAGAAGGCGAAGAACGAAGCCGCTTGCGAGCGGCGCAGTGCAGCGAAGAGCTCTCCGAATTCGCCGCTAGCTCCACGGTCCTTCTCAGCTGCGAGTAGCTGCTCTCGCAGTACACAGAGCTTCGCAAGGCCCGAAGTGCCGGAGGGAAGTATCGCACACGCAAATGTGCCAGGACAGAGACGTGTTCTACGGTGTCCCCTCTCGTCGTGCAGTTTGTGCCTCTGCTGCTTCTGCTGTTAGGAATCGCTCCTTGAAAGGCGAGCGAGAGCGTCCTTCCGGGTGCATTGCACTGAGTCGAGTGCTCGCTCGGGACTTTGCTCTCGCGGCCAAGGCAAGAGGGCGTGCTTGCCCGCAGAACCGAGAACACGCTGTTGGGCAGAGCTGCAACTGACCGCTGGAGTTCAGCTCTCGCCGGACGGCAGAAGGCGAAGAACGAAGGCGCTTGCGAGCGGCGCAGTGCAGCGAAGAGCTCTCCGAATTCGCCGCTAGCTCCACGGTCCTTCTCAGCTGCGAGTAGCAGCGCTCGCAGTACACAGAGCTTCGCAAGGCCCGAAGAGCCGGAGGGAAGTATCGCACACGAAAATGTGCCAGGACAGAGACGTGTTCTACGTTGTCCCCTCTCGTCGTGCAGTTTGTGCCTCTGCTGGTTCTGCTGTTAGGAATCGCTCCTTGAAAGGCGAGCGAGAGCGTCCTTCCGGGTGCATTGCACTGAGTCGAGTGCTCGCTCGGGACTTTGCTCTCGCGGCCAAGGCAAGAGGGCGTGCTTGCCCGCAGAACCGAGAACACGCTGTTGGGCAGAGCTGCAACTGACCGCTGGAGTTCAGCTCTCGCCGGACGGCAGAAGGCGAAGAACGAAGCCGCTTGCGAGCGGCGCAGTGCAGCGAAGAGCTCTCCGAATTCGCCGCTAGCTCCACGGTCCTTCTCAGCTGCGAGTAGCAGCGCTCGCAGTACACAGAGCTTCGCAAGGCCCGAAGACCCGGAGGGAAGTATCGCACACGCAAATGTGCCAGGACAGAGACGTGTTCTACGTTGTCCCTTCTCGTCGTGCAGTTTGTGCCTCTGCTGCTTCTGCTGTTAGGAATCGCTCCTTGAAAGGCGAGCGAGAGCGTCCTTCCGGGTGCATTGCACTGAGTCGAGTGCTCGCTCGGGACTTTGCTCTCGCGGCCAAGGCAAGAGGGCGTGCTTGCCCGCAGAACCGAGAACACGCTGTTGGGCAGAGCTGCAACTGACCGCTGGAGTTCAGCTCTCGCCGGACGGCAGAAGGCGAAGAACGAAGCCGCTTGCGAGCGGCGCAGTGCAGCGAAGAGCTCTCCGAATTCGCCGCTAGCTCCCCGGTCCTTCTCAGCTGCGAGTAGCAGCGCTCGCAGTACACAGAGCTTCGCAAGGCCCGAAGACCCGGAGGGAAGTATCGCACACGCAAATGTGCCAGGACAGAGACGTGTTCTACGTTGTCCCTTCTCGTCGTGCAGTTTGTGCCTCTGCTGCTTCTGCTGTTAGGAATCGCTCCTTGAAAGGCGAGCGAGAGCGTCCTTCCGGGTGCATTGCACTGAGTCGAGTGCTCGCTCGGGACTTTGCACTCGGGGCCAAGGCAAGAGGGCGTGCTTGCCCGCAGAACCGAGAACACGCTGTTGGGCAGAGCTGCAACTGACCGCTGGAGTTCAGCTCTCGCCGGACGGCAGAAGGCGAAGAACGAAGCCGCTTGCGAGCGGCGCAGTGCAGCGAAGAGCTCTCCGAATTCGCCGCTAGCTCCACGGTCCTTCTCAGCTGCGAGTAGCAGCGCTCGCAGTACACAGAGCTTCGCAAGGCCCGAAGACCCGGAGGGAAGTATCGCACACGCAAATGTGCCAGGACAGAGACGTGTTCTACGGTGTCCCTTCTCGTCGTGCAGTTTGTGCCTCTGCTGCTTCTGCTGTTAGGAATCGCTCCTTGAAAGGCGAGCGAGAGCGTCCTTCCGGGTGCATTGCACTGAGTCGAGTGCTCGCTCGGGACTTTGCTCTCGGGGCCAAGGCAAGAGGGCGTGCTTGCCCGCAGAACCGAGAACACGCTGTTGGGCAGAGCTGCAACTGACCGCTGGAGTTCAGCTCTCGCCGGACGGCAGAAGGCGAAGAACGAAGCCGCTTGCGAGCGGCGCAGTGCAGCGAAGAGCTCTCCGAATTCGCCGCTAGCTCCACGGTCCTTCTCAGCTGCGAGTAGCAGCGCTCGCAGTACACAGAGCTTCGCAAGGCCCGAAGAGCCGGAGGGAAGTATCGCACACGCAAATGTGCCAGGACAGAGACGTGTTCTACGGTGTCCCCTCTCGTCGTGCAGTTTGTGCCTCTGCTGCTTCTGCTGTTAGGAATCGCTCCTTGAAAGGCGAGCGAGAGCGTCCTTCCGGGTGCATTGCACTGAGTCGAGTGCTCGCTCGGGACTTTGCTCTCGGGGCCAAGGCAAGAGGGCGTGCTTGCCCGCAGAACCGAGAACACGCTGTTGGGCAGAGCTGCAACTGACCGCTGGAGTTCAGCTCTCGCCGGACGGCAGAAGGCGAAGAACGAAGGCGCTTGCGAGCGGCGCAGTGCAGCGAAGAGCTCTCCGAATTCGCCGCTAGCTCCACGGTCCTTCTCAGCTGCGAGTAGCAGCGCTCGCAGTACACAGAGCTTCGCAAGGCCCGAAGAGCCGGAGGGAAGTATCGCACACGAAAATGTGCCAGGACAGAGACGTGTTCTACGGTGTCCCCTCTCGTCGTGCAGTTTGTGCCTCTGCTGCTTCTGCTGTTAGGAATCGCTCCTTGAAAGGCGAGCGAGAGCGTCCTTCCGGGTGCATTGCACTGAGTCGAGTGCTCGCTCGGGACTTTGCTCTCGCGGCCAAGGCAAGAGGGCGTGCTTGCCCGCAGAACCGAGAACACGCTGTTGGGCAGAGCTGCAACTGACCGCTGGAGTTCAGCTCTCGCCGGACGGCAGAAGGCGAAGAACGAAGCCGCTTGCGAGCGGCGCAGTGCAGCGAAGAGCTCTCCGAATTCGCCGCTAGCTCCACGGTCCTTCTCAGCTGCGAGTAGCAGCGCTCGCAGTACACAGAGCTTCGCAAGGCCCGAAGACCCGGAGGGAAGTATCGCACACGCAAATGTGCCAGGACAGAGACGTGTTCTACGTTGTCCCCTCTCGTCGTGCAGTTTGTGCCTCTGCTGCTTCTGCTGTTAGGAATCGCTCCTTGAAAGGCGAGCGAGAGCGTCCTTCCGGGTGCATTGCACTGAGTCGAGTGCTCGCTCGGGACTTTGCTCTCGGGGCCAAGGCAAGAGGGCGTGCTTGCCCGCAGAACCGAGAACACGCTGTTGGGCAGAGCTGCAACTGACCGCTGGAGTTCAGCTCTCGCCGGACGGCAGAAGGCGAAGAACGAAGCCGCTTGCGAGCGGCGCAGTGCAGCGAAGAGCTCTCCGAATTCGCCGCTAGCTCCACGGTCCTTCTCAGCTGCGAGTAGCAGCGCTCGCAGTACACAGAGCTTCGCAAGGCCCGAAGACCCGGAGGGAAGTATCGCACACGAAAATGTGCCAGGACAGAGACGTGTTCTACGTTGTCCCCTCTCGTCGTGCAGTTTGTGCCTCTGCTGCTTCTGCTGTTAGGAATCGCTCCTTGAAAGGCGAGCGAGAGCGTCCTTCCGGGTGCATTGCACTGAGTCGAGTGCTCGCTCGGGACTTTGCTCTCGCGGCCAAGGCAAGAGGGCGTGCTTGCCCGCAGAACCGAGAACACGCTGTTGGGCAGAGCTGAAGCTGACCGCTGGAGTTCAGCTCTCGCCGGACGGCAGAAGGCGAAGAACGAAGCCGCTTGCGAGCGGCGCAGTGCAGCGAAGAGCTCTCCGAATTCGCCGCTAGCTCCACGGTCCTTCTCAGCTGCGAGTAGCAGCGCTCGCAGTACACAGAGCTTCGCAAGGCCCGAAGACCCGGAGGGAAGTATCGCACACGCAAATGTGCCAGGACAGAGACGTGTTCTACGTTGTCCCCTCTCGTCGTGCAGTTTGTGCCTCTGCTGCTTCTGCTGTTAGGAATCGCTCCTTGAAAGGCGAGCGAGAGCGTCCTTCCGGGTGCATTGCACTGAGTCGAGTGCTCGCTCGGGACTTTGCTCTCGCGGCCAAGGCAAGAGGGCGTGCTTGCCCGCAGAACCGAGAACACGCTGTTGGGCAGAGCTGCAACTGACCGCTGGAGTTCAGCTCTCGCCGGACGGCAGAAGGCGAAGAACGAAGGCGCTTGCGAGCGGCGCAGTGCAGCGAAGAGCTCTCCGAATTCGCCGCTAGCTCCACGGTCCTTCTCAGCTGCGAGTAGCAGCGCTCGCAGTACACAGAGCTTCGCAAGGCCCGAAGAGCCGGAGGGAAGTATCGCACACGCAAATGTGCCAGGACAGAGACGTGTTCTACGGTGTCCCCTCTCGTCGTGCAGTTTGTGCCTCTGCTGCTTCTGCTGTTAGGAATCGCTCCTTGAAAGGCGAGCGAGAGCGTCCTTCCGGGTGCATTGCACTGAGTCGAGTGCTCGCTCGGGACTTTGCTCTCGCGGCCAAGGCAAGAGGGCGTGCTTGCCCGCAGAACCGAGAACACGCTGTTGGGCAGAGCTGCAACTGACCGCTGGAGTTCAGCTCTCGCCGGACGGCAGAAGGCGAAGAACGAAGCCGCTTGCGAGCGGCGCAGTGCAGCGAAGAGCTCTCCGAATTCGCCGCTAGCTCCCCGGTCCTTCTCAGCTGCGAGTAGCAGCGCTCGCAGTACACAGAGCTTCGCAAGGCCCGAAGAGCCGGAGGGAAGTATGGCACACGCAAATGTGCCAGGACAGAGACGTGTTCTACGTTGTCCCCTCTCGTCGTGCAGTTTGTGCCTCTGCTGCTTCTGCTGTTAGGAATCGCTCCTTGAAAGGCGAGCGAGAGCGTCCTTCCGGGTGCATTGCACTGAGTCGAGTGCTCGCTCGGGACTTTGCTCTCGGGGCCAAGGCAAGAGGGCGTGCTTGCCCGCAGAACCGAGAACACGCTGTTGGGCAGAGCTGCAACTGACCGCTGGAGTTCAGCTCTCGCCGGACGGCAGAAGGCGAAGAACGAAGCCGCTTGCGAGCGGCGCAGTGCAGCGAAGAGCTCTCCGAATTCGCCGCTAGCTCCCCGGTCCTTCTCAGCTGCGAGTAGCAGCGCTCGCAGTACACAGAGCTTCGCAAGGCCCGAAGAGCCGGAGGGAAGTATCGCACACGAAAATGTGCCAGGACAGAGACGTGTTCTACGTTGTCCCCTCTCGTCGTGCAGTTTGTGCCTCTGCTGCTTCTGCTGTTAGGAATCGCTCCTTGAAAGGCGAGCGAGAGCGTCCTTCCGGGTGCATTGCACTGAGTCGAGTGCTCGCTCGGGACTTTGCTCTCGGGGCCAAGGCAAGAGGGCGTGCTTGCCCGCAGAACCGAGAACACGCTGTTGGGCAGAGCTGCAACTGACCGCTGGAGTTCAGCTCTCGCCGGACGGCAGAAGGCGAAGAACGAAGCCGCTTGCGAGCGGCGCAGTGCAGCGAAGAGCTCTCCGAATTCGCCGCTAGCTCCACGGTCCTTCTCAGCTGCGAGTAGCAGCGCTCGCAGTACACAGAGCTTCGCAAGGCCCGAAGACCCGGAGGGAAGTATCGCACACGAAAATGTGCCAGGACAGAGACGTGTTCTACGTTGTCCCCTCTCGTCGTGCAGTTTGTGCCTCTGCTGCTTCTGCTGTTAGGAATCGCTCCTTGAAAGGCGAGCGAGAGCGTCCTTCCGGGTGCATTGCACTGAGTCGAGTGCTCGCTCGGGACTTTGCTCTCGCGGCCAAGGCAAGAGGGCGTGCTTGCCCGCAGAACCGAGAACACGCTGTTGGGCAGAGCTGCAACTGACCGCTGGAGTTCAGCTCTCGCCGGACGGCAGAAGGCGAAGAACGAAGGCGCTTGCGAGCGGCGCAGTGCAGCGAAGAGCTCTCCGAATTCGCCGCTAGCTCCCCGGTCCTTCTCAGCTGCGAGTAGCAGCGCTCGCAGTACACAGAGCTTCGCAAGGCCCGAAGAGCCGGAGGGAAGTATCGCACACGAAAATGTGCCAGGACAGAGACGTGTTCTACGTTGTCCCCTCTCGTCGTGCAGTTTGTGCCTCTGCTGCTTCTGCTGTTAGGAATCGCTCCTTGAAAGGCGAGCGAGAGCGTCCTTCCGGGTGCATTGCACTGAGTCGAGTGCTCGCTCGGGACTTTGCTCTCGCGGCCAAGGCAAGAGGGCGTGCTTGCCCGCAGAACCGAGAACACGCTGTTGGGCAGAGCTGCAACTGACCGCTGGAGTTCAGCTCTCGCCGGACGGCAGAAGGCGAAGAACGAAGCCGCTTGCGAGCGGCGCAGTGCAGCGAAGAGCTCTCCGAATTCGCCGCTAGCTCCACGGTCCTTCTCAGCTGCGAGTAGCTGCTCTCGCAGTACACAGAGCTTCGCAAGGCCCGAAGTGCCGGAGGGAAGTATCGCACACGCAAATGTGCCAGGACAGAGACGTGTTCTACGGTGTCCCCTCTCGTCGTGCAGTTTGTGCCTCTGCTGCTTCTGCTGTTAGGAATCGCTCCTTGAAAGGCGAGCGAGAGCGTCCTTCCGGGTGCATTGCACTGAGTCGAGTGCTCGCTCGGGACTTTGCTCTCGCGGCCAAGGCAAGAGGGCGTGCTTGCCCGCAGAACCGAGAACACGCTGTTGGGCAGAGCTGCAACTGACCGCTGGAGTTCAGCTCTCGCCGGACGGCAGAAGGCGAAGAACGAAGCCGCTTGCGAGCGGCGCAGTGCAGCGAAGAGCTCTCCGAATTCGCCGCTAGCTCCACGGTCCTTCTCAGCTGCGAGTAGCAGCGCTCGCAGTACACAGAGCTTCGCAAGGCCCGAAGAGCCGGAGGGAAGTATCGCACACGAAAATGTGCCAGGACAGAGACGTGTTCTACGTTGTCCCCTCTCGTCGTGCAGTTTGTGCCTCTGCTGGTTCTGCTGTTAGGAATCGCTCCTTGAAAGGCGAGCGAGAGCGTCCTTCCGGGTGCATTGCACTGAGTCGAGTGCTCGCTCGGGACTTTGCTCTCGCGGCCAAGGCAAGAGGGCGTGCTTGCCCGCAGAACCGAGAACACGCTGTTGGGCAGAGCTGCAACTGACCGCTGGAGTTCAGCTCTCGCCGGACGGCAGAAGGCGAAGAACGAAGCCGCTTGCGAGCGGCGCAGTGCAGCGAAGAGCTCTCCGAATTCGCCGCTAGCTCCACGGTCCTTCTCAGCTGCGAGTAGCAGCGCTCGCAGTACACAGAGCTTCGCAAGGCCCGAAGACCCGGAGGGAAGTATCGCACACGCAAATGTGCCAGGACAGAGACGTGTTCTACGTTGTCCCTTCTCGTCGTGCAGTTTGTGCCTCTGCTGCTTCTGCTGTTAGGAATCGCTCCTTGAAAGGCGAGCGAGAGCGTCCTTCCGGGTGCATTGCACTGAGTCGAGTGCTCGCTCGGGACTTTGCTCTCGCGGCCAAGGCAAGAGGGCGTGCTTGCCCGCAGAACCGAGAACACGCTGTTGGGCAGAGCTGCAACTGACCGCTGGAGTTCAGCTCTCGCCGGACGGCAGAAGGCGAAGAACGAAGCCGCTTGCGAGCGGCGCAGTGCAGCGAAGAGCTCTCCGAATTCGCCGCTAGCTCCCCGGTCCTTCTCAGCTGCGAGTAGCAGCGCTCGCAGTACACAGAGCTTCGCAAGGCCCGAAGACCCGGAGGGAAGTATCGCACACGCAAATGTGCCAGGACAGAGACGTGTTCTACGTTGTCCCTTCTCGTCGTGCAGTTTGTGCCTCTGCTGCTTCTGCTGTTAGGAATCGCTCCTTGAAAGGCGAGCGAGAGCGTCCTTCCGGGTGCATTGCACTGAGTCGAGTGCTCGCTCGGGACTTTGCACTCGGGGCCAAGGCAAGAGGGCGTGCTTGCCCGCAGAACCGAGAACACGCTGTTGGGCAGAGCTGCAACTGACCGCTGGAGTTCAGCTCTCGCCGGACGGCAGAAGGCGAAGAACGAAGCCGCTTGCGAGCGGCGCAGTGCAGCGAAGAGCTCTCCGAATTCGCCGCTAGCTCCACGGTCCTTCTCAGCTGCGAGTAGCAGCGCTCGCAGTACACAGAGCTTCGCAAGGCCCGAAGACCCGGAGGGAAGTATCGCACACGCAAATGTGCCAGGACAGAGACGTGTTCTACGGTGTCCCTTCTCGTCGTGCAGTTTGTGCCTCTGCTGCTTCTGCTGTTAGGAATCGCTCCTTGAAAGGCGAGCGAGAGCGTCCTTCCGGGTGCATTGCACTGAGTCGAGTGCTCGCTCGGGACTTTGCTCTCGGGGCCAAGGCAAGAGGGCGTGCTTGCCCGCAGAACCGAGAACACGCTGTTGGGCAGAGCTGCAACTGACCGCTGGAGTTCAGCTCTCGCCGGACGGCAGAAGGCGAAGAACGAAGCCGCTTGCGAGCGGCGCAGTGCAGCGAAGAGCTCTCCGAATTCGCCGCTAGCTCCACGGTCCTTCTCAGCTGCGAGTAGCAGCGCTCGCAGTACACAGAGCTTCGCAAGGCCCGAAGAGCCGGAGGGAAGTATCGCACACGCAAATGTGCCAGGACAGAGACGTGTTCTACGGTGTCCCCTCTCGTCGTGCAGTTTGTGCCTCTGCTGCTTCTGCTGTTAGGAATCGCTCCTTGAAAGGCGAGCGAGAGCGTCCTTCCGGGTGCATTGCACTGAGTCGAGTGCTCGCTCGGGACTTTGCTCTCGGGGCCAAGGCAAGAGGGCGTGCTTGCCCGCAGAACCGAGAACACGCTGTTGGGCAGAGCTGCAACTGACCGCTGGAGTTCAGCTCTCGCCGGACGGCAGAAGGCGAAGAACGAAGCCGCTTGCGAGCGGCGCAGTGCAGCGAAGAGCTCTCCGAATTCGCCGCTAGCTCCCCGGTCCTTCTCAGCTGCGAGTAGCAGCGCTCGCAGTACACAGAGCTTCGCAAGGCCCGAAGACCCGGAGGGAAGTATCGCACACGCAAATGTGCCAGGACAGAGACGTGTTCTACGTTGTCCCCTCTCGTCGTGCAGTTTGTGCCTCTGCTGCTTCTGCTGTTAGGAATCGCTCCTTGAAAGGCGAGCGAGAGCGTCCTTCCGGGTGCATTGCACTGAGTCGAGTGCTCGCTCGGGACTTTGCTCTCGGGGCCAAGGCAAGAGGGCGTGCTTGCCCGCAGAACCGAGAACACGCTGTTGGGCAGAGCTGCAACTGACCGCTGGAGTTCAGCTCTCGCCGGACGGCAGAAGGCGAAGAACGAAGGCGCTTGCGAGCGGCGCAGTGCAGCGAAGAGCTCTCCGAATTCGCCGCTAGCTCCACGGTCCTTCTCAGCTGCGAGTAGCAGCGCTCGCAGTACACAGAGCTTCGCAAGGCCCGAAGAGCCGGAGGGAAGTATCGCACACGCAAATGTGCCAGGACAGAGACGTGTTCTACGGTGTCCCCTCTCGTCGTGCAGTTTGTGCCTCTGCTGCTTCTGCTGTTAGGAATCGCTCCTTGAAAGGCGAGCGAGAGCGTCCTTCCGGGTGCATTGCACTGAGTCGAGTGCTCGCTCGGGACTTTGCTCTCGCGGCCAAGGCAAGAGGGCGTGCTTGCCCGCAGAACCGAGAACACGCTGTTGGGCAGAGCTGCAACTGACCGCTGGAGTTCAGCTCTCGCCGGACGGCAGAAGGCGAAGAACGAAGCCGCTTGCGAGCGGCGCAGTGCAGCGAAGAGCTCTCCGAATTCGCCGCTAGCTCCACGGTCCTTCTCAGCTGCGAGTAGCAGCGCTCGCAGTACACAGAGCTTCGCAAGGCCCGAAGACCCGGAGGGAAGTATCGCACACGCAAATGTGCCAGGACAGAGACGTGTTCTACGTTGTCCCCTCTCGTCGTGCAGTTTGTGCCTCTGCTGCTTCTGCTGTTAGGAATCGCTCCTTGAAAGGCGAGCGAGAGCGTCCTTCCGGGTGCATTGCACTGAGTCGAGTGCTCGCTCGGGACTTTGCTCTCGGGGCCAAGGCAAGAGGGCGTGCTTGCCCGCAGAACCGAGAACACGCTGTTGGGCAGAGCTGCAACTGACCGCTGGAGTTCAGCTCTCGCCGGACGGCAGAAGGCGAAGAACGAAGCCGCTTGCGAGCGGCGCAGTGCAGCGAAGAGCTCTCCGAATTCGCCGCTAGCTCCACGGTCCTTCTCAGCTGCGAGTAGCAGCGCTCGCAGTACACAGAGCTTCGCAAGGCCCGAAGACCCGGAGGGAAGTATCGCACACGAAAATGTGCCAGGACAGAGACGTGTTCTACGTTGTCCCCTCTCGTCGTGCAGTTTGTGCCTCTGCTGCTTCTGCTGTTAGGAATCGCTCCTTGAAAGGCGAGCGAGAGCGTCCTTCCGGGTGCATTGCACTGAGTCGAGTGCTCGCTCGGGACTTTGCTCTCGCGGCCAAGGCAAGAGGGCGTGCTTGCCCGCAGAACCGAGAACACGCTGTTGGGCAGAGCTGAAGCTGACCGCTGGAGTTCAGCTCTCGCCGGACGGCAGAAGGCGAAGAACGAAGCCGCTTGCGAGCGGCGCAGTGCAGCGAAGAGCTCTCCGAATTCGCCGCTAGCTCCACGGTCCTTCTCAGCTGCGAGTAGCAGCGCTCGCAGTACACAGAGCTTCGCAAGGCCCGAAGACCCGGAGGGAAGTATCGCACACGCAAATGTGCCAGGACAGAGACGTGTTCTACGTTGTCCCCTCTCGTCGTGCAGTTTGTGCCTCTGCTGCTTCTGCTGTTAGGAATCGCTCCTTGAAAGGCGAGCGAGAGCGTCCTTCCGGGTGCATTGCACTGAGTCGAGTGCTCGCTCGGGACTTTGCTCTCGCGGCCAAGGCAAGAGGGCGTGCTTGCCCGCAGAACCGAGAACACGCTGTTGGGCAGAGCTGCAACTGACCGCTGGAGTTCAGCTCTCGCCGGACGGCAGAAGGCGAAGAACGAAGCCGCTTGCGAGCGGCGCAGTGCAGCGAAGAGCTCTCCGAATTCGCCGCTAGCTCCACGGTCCTTCTCAGCTGCGAGTAGCAGCGCTCGCAGTACACAGAGCTTCGCAAGGCCCGAAGAGCCGGAGGGAAGTATCGCACACGCAAATGTGCCAGGACAGAGACGTGTTCTACGGTGTCCCCTCTCGTCGTGCAGTTTGTGCCTCTGCTGCTTCTGCTGTTAGGAATCGCTCCTTGAAAGGCGAGCGAGAGCGTCCTTCCGGGTGCATTGCACTGAGTCGAGTGCTCGCTCGGGACTTTGCTCTCGCGGCCAAGGCAAGAGGGCGTGCTTGCCCGCAGAACCGAGAACACGCTGTTGGGCAGAGCTGCAACTGACCGCTGGAGTTCAGCTCTCGCCGGACGGCAGAAGGCGAAGAACGAAGGCGCTTGCGAGCGGCGCAGTGCAGCGAAGAGCTCTCCGAATTCGCCGCTAGCTCCACGGTCCTTCTCAGCTGCGAGTAGCAGCGCTCGCAGTACACAGAGCTTCGCAAGGCCCGAAGAGCCGGAGGGAAGTATCGCACACGAAAATGTGCCAGGACAGAGACGTGTTCTACGTTGTCCCCTCTCGTCGTGCAGTTTGTGCCTCTGCTGCTTCTGCTGTTAGGAATCGCTCCTTGAAAGGCGAGCGAGAGCGTCCTTCCGGGTGCATTGCACTGAGTCGAGTGCTCGCTCGGGACTTTGCTCTCGCGGCCAAGGCAAGAGGGCGTGCTTGCCCGCAGAACCGAGAACACGCTGTTGGGCAGAGCTGCAACTGACCGCTGGAGTTCAGCTCTCGCCGGACGGCAGAAGGCGAAGAACGAAGCCGCTTGCGAGCGGCGCAGTGCAGCGAAGAGCTCTCCGAATTCGCCGCTAGCTCCCCGGTCCTTCTCAGCTGCGAGTAGCAGCGCTCGCAGTACACAGAGCTTCGCAAGGCCCGAAGAGCCGGAGGGAAGTATGGCACACGCAAATGTGCCAGGACAGAGACGTGTTCTACGTTGTCCCCTCTCGTCGTGCAGTTTGTGCCTCTGCTGCTTCTGCTGTTAGGAATCGCTCCTTGAAAGGCGAGCGAGAGCGTCCTTCCGGGTGCATTGCACTGAGTCGAGTGCTCGCTCGGGACTTTGCTCTCGCGGCCAAGGCAAGAGGGCGTGCTTGCCCGCAGAACCGAGAACACGCTGTTGGGCAGAGCTGCAACTGACCGCTGGAGTTCAGCTCTCGCCGGACGGCAGAAGGCGAAGAACGAAGCCGCTTGCGAGCGGCGCAGTGCAGCGAAGAGCTCTCCGAATTCGCCGCTAGCTCCACGGTCCTTCTCAGCTGCGAGTAGCAGCGCTCGCAGTACACAGAGCTTCGCAAGGCCCGAAGAGCCGGAGGGAAGTATCGCACACGCAAATGTGCCAGGACAGAGACGTGATCTACGTTGTCCTCTCTCGTCGTGCAGTTTGTGCCTCTGCTGCTTCTGCTGTTAGGAATCGCTCCTTGAAAGGCGAGCGAGAGCGTCCTTCCGGGTGCATTGCACTGAGTCGAGTGCTCGCTCGGGACTTTGCTCTCGGGGCCAAGGCAAGAGGGCGTGCTTGCCCGCAGAACCGAGAACACGCTGTTGGGCAGAGCTGCAACTGACCGCTGGAGTTCAGCTCTCGCCGGACGGCAGAAGGCGAAGAACGAAGCCGCTTGCGAGCGGCGCAGTGCAGCGAAGAGCTCTCCGAATTCGCCGCTAGCTCCACGGTCCTTCTCAGCTGCGAGTAGCAGCGCTCGCAGTACACAGAGCTTCGCAAGGCCCGAAGACCCGGAGGGAAGTATCGCACACGCAAATGTGCCAGGACAGAGACGTGTTCTACGGTGTCCCCTCTCGTCGTGCAGTTTGTGCCTCTGCTGCTTCTGCTGTTAGGAATCGCTCCTTGAAAGGCGAGCGAGAGCGTCCTTCCGGGTGCATTGCACTGAGTCGAGTGCTCGCTCGGGACTTTGCTCTCGGGGCCAAGGCAAGAGGGCGTGCTTGCCCGCAGAACCGAGAACACGCTGTTGGGCAGAGCTGCAACTGACCGCTGGAGTTCAGCTCTCGCCGGACGGCAGAAGGCGAAGAACGAAGGCGCTTGCGAGCGGCGCAGTGCAGCGAAGAGCTCTCCGAATTCGCCGCTAGCTCCACGGTCCTTCTCAGCTGCGAGTAGCAGCGCTCGCAGTACACAGAGCTTCGCAAGGCCCGAAGAGCCGGAGGGAAGTATCGCACACGCAAATGTGCCAGGACAGAGACGTGTTCTACGGTGTCCCCTCTCGTCGTGCAGTTTGTGCCTCTGCTGCTTCTGCTGTTAGGAATCGCTCCTTGAAAGGCGAGCGAGAGCGTCCTTCCGGGTGCATTGCACTGAGTCGAGTGCTCGCTCGGGACTTTGCTCTCGCGGCCAAGGCAAGAGGGCGTGCTTGCCCGCAAAACCGAGAACACGCTGTTGGGCAGAGCTGCAACTGACCGCTGGAGTTCAGCTCTCGCCGGACGGCAGAAGGCGAAGAACGAAGCCGCTTGCGAGCGGCGCAGTGCAGCGAAGAGCTCTCCGAATTCGCCGCTAGCTCCCCGGTCCTTCTCAGCTGCGAGTAGCAGCGCTCGCAGTACACAGAGCTTCGCAAGGCCCGAAGAGCCGGAGGGAAGTATGGCACACGCAAATGTGCCAGGACAGAGACGTGTTCTACGTTGTCCCCTCTCGTCGTGCAGTTTGTGCCTCTGCTGCTTCTGCTGTTAGGAATCGCTCCTTGAAAGGCGAGCGAGAGCGTCCTTCCGGGTGCATTGCACTGAGTCGAGTGCTCGCTCGGGACTTTGCTCTCGCGGCCAAGGCAAGAGGGCGTGCTTGCCCGCAGAACCGAGAACACGCTGTTGGGCAGAGCTGCAACTGACCGCTGGAGTTCAGCTCTCGCCGGACGGCAGAAGGCGAAGAACGAAGCCGCTTGCGAGCGGCGCAGTGCAGCGAAGAGCTCTCCGAATTCGCCGCTAGCTCCACGGTCCTTCTCAGCTGCGAGTAGCTGCTCTCGCAGTACACAGAGCTTCGCAAGGCCCGAAGAGCCGGAGGGAAGTATCGCACACGCAAATGTGCCAGGACAGAGACGTGTTCTACGGTGTCCCCTCTCGTCGTGCAGTTTGTGCCTCTGCTGCTTCTGCTGTTAGGAATCGCTCCTTGAAAGGCGAGCGAGAGCGTCCTTCCGGGTGCATTGCACTGAGTCGAGTGCTCGCTCGGGACTTTGCTCTCGCGGCCAAGGCAAGAGGGCGTGCTTGCCCGCAGAACCGAGAACACGCTGTTGGGCAGAGCTGCAACTGACCGCTGGAGTTCAGCTCTCGCCGGACGGCAGAAGGCGAAGAACGAAGCCGCTTGCGAGCGGCGCAGTGCAGCGAAGAGCTCTCCGAATTCGCCGCTAGCTCCACGGTCCTTCTCAGCTGCGAGTAGCAGCGCTCGCAGTACACAGAGCTTCGCAAGGCCCGAAGAGCCGGAGGGAAGTATCGCACACGCAAATGTGCCAGGACAGAGACGTGTTCTACGGTGTCCCCTCTCGTCGTGCAGTTTGTGCCTCTGCTGCTTCTGTTGTTAGGAATCGCTCCTTGAAAGGCGAGCGAGAGCGTCCTTCCGGGTGCATTGCACTGAGTCGAGTGCTCGCTCGGGACTTTGCTCTCGCGGCCAAGGCAAGAGGGCGTGCTTGCCCGCAGAACCGAGAACACGCTGTTGGGCAGAGCTGCAACTGACCGCTGGAGTTCAGCTCTCGCCGGACGGCAGAAGGCGAAGAACGAAGGCGCTTGCGAGCGGCGCAGTGCAGCGAAGAGCTCTCCGAATTCGCCGCTAGCTCCACGGTCCTTCTCAGCTGCGAGTAGCAGCGCTCGCAGTACACAGAGCTTCGCAAGGCCCGAAGAGCCGGAGGGAAGTATCGCACACGCAAATGTGCCAGGACAGAGACGTGTTCTACGTTGTCCCCTCTCGTCGTGCAGTTTGTGCCTCTGCTGCTTCTGCTGTTAGGAATCGCTCCTTGAAAGGCGAGCGAGAGCGTCCTTCCGGGTGCATTGCACTGAGTCGAGTGCTCGCTCGGGACTTTGCTCTCGCGGCCAAGGCAAGAGGGCGTGCTTGCCCGCAGAACCGAGAACACGCTGTTGGGCAGAGCTGCAACTGACCGCTGGAGTTCAGCTCTCGCCGGACGGCAGAAGGCGAAGAACGAAGCCGCTTGCGAGCGGCGCAGTGCAGCGAAGAGCTCTCCGAATTCGCCGCTAGCTCCACGGTCCTTCTCAGCTGCGAGTAGCAGCGCTCGCAGTACACAGAGCTTCGCAAGGCCCGAAGAGCCGGAGGGAAGTATCGCACACGCAAATGTGCCAGGACAGAGACGTGATCTACGTTGTCCTCTCTCGTCGTGCAGTTTGTGCCTCTGCTGCTTCTGCTGTTAGGAATCGCTCCTTGAAAGGCGAGCGAGAGCGTCCTTCCGGGTGCATTGCACTGAGTCGAGTGCTCGCTCGGGACTTTGCACTCGGGGCCAAGGCAAGAGGGCGTGCTTGCCCGCAGAACCGAGAACACGCTGTTGGGCAGAGCTGCAACTGACCGCTGGAGTTCAGCTCTCGCCGGACGGCAGAAGGCGAAGAGCGAAGCCGCTTGCGAGCGGCGCAGTGCAGCGAAGAGCTCTCCGAATTCGCCGCTAGCTCCACGGTCCTTCTCAGCTGCGAGTAGCAGCGCTCGCAGTACACAGAGCTTCGCAAGGCCCGAAGAGCCGGAGGGAAGTATCGCACACGCAAATGTGCCAGGACAGAGACGTGTTCTACGGTGTCCCTTCTCGTCGTGCAGTTTGTGCCTCTGCTGCTTCTGCTGTTAGGAATCGCTCCTTGAAAGGCGAGCGAGAGCGTCCTTCCGGGTGCATTGCACTGAGTCGAGTGCTCGCTCGGGACTTTGCTCTCGCGGCCAAGGCAAGAGGA